>NW_009942623.1:5926-15103 GCF_000696875.1 Nestor notabilis | reverse complement strand
GGGAAAGACCAGTCCAGCCAACCTGGTGCTGATTAGCACACAGATGTGCTACCACACACTTTTTCAAGAGGTTTTGTTTGGATTTGAGAGCAAAATTATTCCTAGCATCAAGCCACGTTGTCGTGGTTTAAGCCCAGCCGGCAACTTGGAACCACGCAGCCGCACGCTCACTCCCCCCCTTTTCCTTCCTCCCCCCGCTCCCGGACGGATGGTGAGGAGAATCGGAGGAATGTAACTCCCACGAGTTGAGATAACAGCTCTCCAGTAACTAAGGTATAATACAAACCACTACTGCTACCAATAATAATGATAAGAGGAGTAACAAGGGGAGAGGACACAACTGCTCACCACCCGCCGACCGATACCCAGCCCGACCCGAGCAGCGATCTGGGCCTTCCGGGTAGCTCCCCCCAGTTTATATACTGGGCATGAAGTGCTGTGGTATGGAATACCCCTTTGGCCAGTTTGGGTCAGGTGTCCTGCCTCTGCTTCCTCCTGGCTTCCCCTCCTCTCTGGCAAAGCATGAGACTGAGAAAGTCCTTGGTCAGAGTAAACATTACTTAGCAACAACTAAAAACATCGGTGTTATCAGCATTGTTCCCAGACTGAAAGTCAAAAACACAGCACTGCACCAGCTACTAAGAAGGAGAAAAAATGACTGCTGTAGCTGAACCCAGGACACACGTGTATCCTTTTTTCCCTGTTCAAAGCTCAAGCTAGCAACTGTGATTAGAAAATTAAATGAAACTACTTATAATAAAACAAGATTAGGGGAACAATTTCATGATTTCTCACCGACATTAGCAGGCCTACAAAGAACAGTGCAATTACAGTGGATTAGGTTAGCGAGGCTAGGTACAAGTGGGAGATTTTTGCTAAGCAAATTTTCTGTTTTGATAGTTTCATACCACATAAGCATAGACACTTTCCAGACCAAAAGGTTCTCTGAAGACAAAAAAAATCAGATAAAATGAGATTGTCTCCTCCTAAGCTTTTAGGCACCTTGCAGATATTGGCTATATAAAAATACATTTGAAATTTTAATCATATTTACTAGAATAATCTCTTCAAATCACAAGATATTTAAAAGACAATGCATACAAGAACTATTAAATTATCTCATGACAATTTTACAAAAGAAATCCTTTCAGCAATATCTAGCAGTGTAAAAAATGTAAGGAAATGGAAAAAGTAACTACCACTGGCTAAAGGAAGGCTTCAGTGTTGTTCTGGCTGTAGCTTAGTAGGGTTCAGACATTACTGTTACCACTTACCTACTTGCCACTGCTTCCCTTTCAGGTTACCACTCCACCCCAATAACACAGCATAAATAGATGTACAGTTGCTCCCTGACCCCTCGACCCAGTAATTTGACAGAGCCAGACACACACACTTCTAACAGTAAGGTGGTTGCTGGGCTGACAGGAAAGAAGAATGCTTCCTGGTATTTTGGCATATCCAGGCAGAGAGCCAGCAGTACCCACCTGCACTCACAGCTACATCCATGGAAGGACACCTGACTCCACTCTTACAGGAAATAACCTAACTCTCTTCCCAGTCACACCAGTCTCTGCCATCCAATACCTAGTTTCACTACAGCACAGCTATATAACCTTGGTTCAGACTTCTGTGAAAAACTTCAAAAAATCATAGAATCATAGAATAGTTAGGGTTGGAAAGGACCTTAAGATCATCTAGTTCCAGCCCCCCTGCCATGAGCAGGGACACCACACACTAAACTATGTCGCCCAAGGCTCTGTCCAGCCTGGCCTTGAACACCTCCAGGGTTGGAGCATTCACAACTTCCTTGGGCAACCTATTCCAGTGCCTCACCACCCTCACTGTGAAGAACTTCTTCCTTATATCTAACCTAAAGTTCCCCTGTTTAAGTTTAAAGCCATTACCCCTTGTCCTACCACTAGAGTCCCTAATGAAGAGTCCAAATCATCACTTTTGCTTCTTGGAATCAAGAATGATGAGAAAACAAATAGAGTAGAGCCACACCAGTTAAGAAAGGTAAAATTAAAGACAGATGTTAGAGTGCAGAGACAGAGGTAGCCGGTAGCCCAAGGATACTGCAGGAAAAAACTAACACAAATGGCACAACATGCAGGTAATTGGAAAACTGCTCCTCAGCAGCAATGATGTTCAGCCTGGTCCAGGGATCAATGGATACAAATCTCCCCCTCTGGCTGATGCCTGCCAGGCTAACCAGGCTCTCTGTTGCCTGTGGTTCTGTCTGTCTCTCACTGTCAATGGCCTTCATGCCAGGAAAAAAAAAAGTCAGCTTGCAGATAAGACAAACTGTTAAAATACATATAGTATTTAGATTACCTTTTGTTCTACAATTGTTCACTTCTTTAACGACACAAAACCTGCTGGCTCCAAATATAAATCTTAAAAGATGAACAGGTCATTCTTTTGTCTTTCAGAAAAAGTATCATTAAGTACGCTAAAAATATGAGACCTTCATTTCTCCCCTCTTTTTTTTTTTTCCAGTGCTTTAAGTGTTTCTCAAGATAAAGCAATAAAGTTTTATTAGTTTTGCAATTTGTTTTTGGTTTGCTGAGAGAAAATAAAATGTTTGTAATATTTACCCCAAATTAACTGTAATAACATGGTCTAAATAAAGACTGTTTCACAGCAGTCTGTTACAAATAAGAACTATTTACAGTATTTTATGTGCTACACTGTTATTCTCAACTCTTCTCCTTCTCCAGAAACCAAGCTAGCAATCTGCATAGCTTTTTAACTTATGAAACCCTATCTGAGGGAGCACAGAATTAACTTTGTCACAGTATCCCACTATAAGGGTCCAAATTAAGCCTAAATAGCTAATTGGATCCACAAGCTAGCACGCAAGAAACCAGTGAGCTAGAACTACCTCTAGCACATCTGATTGCCTGGCCGAAATTAGACAATAACAAATTTACAGCTGGTAGAACAAAGAAATAGCCTTTGGCAAGCATCCGGAACATCGCCTTGACTAGTATTTGGAGATGATCAAGGCTACTATGAATATTTTTGGTAGCAAAAATGATTTATAGGTTGTTTTCATCTGAGTTGTCAAACATGAAAACATCATACTTACAGAATTTCTAAAAGGGAATTGGAATTAGATGATCTTAAGGTCCTTTCCAACCCTAACTGTTCTGTGATTCTACTAAGGATGCAAAAGTAGATACAAAGACACGTGGAGGAAGAAAAGCATGTCTCCACATTCCTTCCTCTATACAGACTCCAAACCGGTCATGACACATTTAAATGTATGGTATGTTATATATTAGGTATGCTAAACCACATTCAGTGAGAGTTCCCTCTACCTTCCCAACACTTTCTTTCTAAATGACGCATCCTTCACTTCTGCTGCTAACTGCCCTGTCATTTCATACGTACAGACCAATTTCTAAAGTGCCAGTAAAGTTTTTTATATTAACCTTCTGCTGCTCTCCTGGGTCTCTCAAATGTAAAAATCTATACTCTCCCTTACAAGCCTTCCAAACATTACACAATTCTTGCTTGCCTGCATCTATCCATCTATCCTAAACCAATCCAAGACTTTTATTTCTCATTGCCTAGCAAGCTTCTTCCAAAGGCAGAAATGCAACGCTGCCCTTGTACACCAAGTGCTCCCTTGGTCTTCATTTTCACGTCCTCTGTGTAGACAGAGACTGTAGAGACTGGGATTCCCCTGCAGAAGTTTCTTTTTCAATACCCAGCTACCTACAGCTGCCTTGCATAACTGGCAAACCTAGCCTTCTACAAGGAAGAGTGAGAGCATTTCTCTGCCAAAGATAATGGTGTCACTGCCCACTGCCAAGATGAAAGGATAGCTTGGCTCCCAATGAATAGCTGGAAGACAACCTCTCCCAGCCAAACATCACTCCAGCTGACACTCCCAACAAGTCACAGCTTTTGGTGTCCATATTCTAACCCCCTGGTATCAGGCTGGCAAAATTAATTGCCTGCAAGAGACATTTTTCCTGAGATGTACAAGCGAAAAGCAACAAAAACAAAAACAGAAGAACAGGAATAGAAAACACTGGTTGGACAGTGGAAGAAAGAAAGGCCAAAACCAGATTTGTCCAGGAGTTTCTCATGACTCTTCAAGTTATAGTTCATATTTCCTTCCTGCAGGGTATCTACAAATTGTTCTTGTTCTCTTCTACTCTGTTGAATATTCTCAAAGATAGCAAAGAATGTGTGTCACATATACACCCGAAACCTGAACTCTCCTTCACAGCATAACAGTTATCCTCACAGTCTGATAGACAGCTTAGAAATGTAGATGTTCTGTGCAAAGCCAAATCGTGTAAAAATTAAACTTATGCACAACCCAAAAGGACATGTTGTAACATTACCTGTAATCAATAGTCAGAAGCATAATGCACAAGTTGTAATGTTTTATGGGAGAAGTTACTAGGAAGATACTCAGGGAGTGCTATGTTTGGTAATATAAGATCAAGTATTCCAGTGCAATGCTCAGTGTATGAGTTCAAAATGACAATGCACAGGGCACTCTTACATCCTTCTCATTTCAGGAAAATTTAGGTTTTAACCAATATTCTAGATTGAATCCCAAGTAGATAAGCCTAAGAACTGCAACAAAACAGGAATGGTTTGTTTAAAAGATTTCAAAAGAGACATAGACAGCAACACAGACTAATCTCATAATTTGTATTGTCATGGCTTTTAAGGTCGTCTTTTTTTTTTTTTTTAAACTACAAATTAAGCCACTTTGTGAAACCTTAACCTGTGTAGTCAGTAGATTCTCCTCCCAAATTAAACCTGAAAGTTTAGTTGAAATGTTTTTTACAAGACCATGTAGTGACAGAACAAGGGTAATGTCTTTAAACTGACAGAAGGTAGATTTAGGTTAGATATTAGGAAGAAATTCCTTACTATAAGAGTGGTGAGACACTGGAACAGGTTGCCTAGAGAAGTTATGGCTGCCCAATCCCTGGAAGTGTTCAAGATCAGGTTGGATGGGGCTTTGAGCAATCTGGTCTAGTGGAAGGTGTTCCTGCCCATAGCAGGAGAGTTGGAACTAAGGTCCTGTCTAACCCAAACCATCCTGTAGTTTGATGATTCTGAGAGTCAAATTTCCTCTAGAGTCAGTCTGCATTTCCTGCAGATATCTCTGGGAGCCATTTGTATGCTTTAATAAAAGCATACCTAAACATTTCAAGAGATGAAGCATCAGAGTGCTAAATCTCTACAAATAAACCATTGTTGTATCACAGAAGTGAAGGCCAACTTTAACACTAAAAAAACCTAGTTCGTAGCCTCACTGTAATCTATTCTCCAACCCCACAGCCTTGCTGTCTGTTCTCCAGAGCTTGTAAGACCATTAAAAGCAGAACAGAGATGTCATGAATATCAACTTTGCTACTATAACTTACGCATGTTGCAGTCCACTTTCTGATTTTAAACTTACTCACTTGGGAAAAATTAGGAGAAATAAGCACTCACTAAAGAGTCAGTTCATAATAGAAATAGACATTTATGACATCTCATAAAATCATTGTGTGATTTGTCAACTTGAAACTTAAATGCCAATTTGACCTAAACTAAGCTGAGTTAAAGGCAATGCCATAAACCCACTAGTACAGAGTTTCATCAGCACAAGTCCAAGAAAAAAGATTAAAAATAGACAAACAAATAAATAAATAAATGTCACATTTCAGAGGGTTTTGTTTGTTTGTTTTAATCCTCCTGGAAGTAGCTCTCATGAGTAGTTCCTGTTATACCACAGGTCTTATCAAAGGTAAATCTGAACTCAGGGCCCACAAATCAGTGAAAAGGTCTCTTGCTAAATCTTAAAAGTTTGTGGTAACCTAAAGAAAAGCCTTAGTCATCACCACATGGTAATTTACATCCTACATCCAGACAGCCTGAAATTTAATTGCTCTCAACACTCCAGTAAGAAACAAGTATTGCATGTACTGAGTTATTGTTTAAGAAGCATTTACTAAAATTTCTTGGACACCGTAGTGCACGAATATCGATTTCTCATCTACACATTTTCTTTTGTCTCCTTCTAATAGATTGCTCATATAGCCATCCCAGTAATCCGGGAAGTGGATGATCCACATTTTAAAAACGGAGAACGATGAAGAATGGAGAGATTTGTCACCTAGATCAACATGGGGATTAGCAGTGCTATTGAATCATTTCATGGTGTGGTTTTGAGTAAATAGATCTACACTGGGAATGATAAATGCTTTTATTAAAAAAGAGTACTGAGATGTCCTTTTGAAAAATATTACTTTCAGGGGGGAGGGGACTGAAATGCTTATAGTGAAAGATTTTGTGAAAAGATCAAAAGGAAATTCTTTAGCTTTTAAATCAGTCCTTGAAATACAATTAAATTACTAGAGATTCTTTGGGAGTTTTTCTGAGGAATTTTTTTTAGGTCATTCCAGCATAAACATGGCATTATGAGCAGATTATGTGAGTGTTTTTTTGTAGGAAAATAAATAAACATAACAATATCTAGTTGCCCTCAGACAGAAGAAAAAACCTGTACTGTACTGAGTTCATACGTATGCAGGAAGTTACTAGGTCCCATACAGTTCATGCTATCTACAGCGTCATTTACCCTAACCTCTAACCACTAGATTAATCTGAAGCTTGTTTATTGTACAAAGAGGTAGTTCAGCAAGTATGTGATTAGCTAGAGCCATAGCTTGGGCCATATCATAAACACTCTTTTAAGTGACATACTGAAAATGTAAAGGATATTGTTCACTGAAAAAAAATACAACATATTGAAAGAATACATTTTTATTCCATTCCTTTCTAAATAGAAATTACCAAGATTCCCAAGAATGCAGGTCCTTTCACAATTACACCAAAGGTAAATTTCCTGTAACAGTCAATGAAAACAAGGCTAAATGCAGTTATGTTATTTGTAGCTGGTATGCTAGGCCGTGGGCTGATAATCTTCAAGTTATCTAAGCAGAATACTGCTTTGATTTCACAAGATTTAGCCTTCGGAAATACCCTTTAAACATATGCATTAACCCAACCAACCAATAATACTAGTATCTAAAAAAGTGTGTCACAAATTTGAAGTATCAAATTCTGTACCTTACCTATTACCATTGACATTATAATTAATAGACTATGAATCAAATCTTATGTAAACAGTATGGTTGTGGTTGCATAACAGAAAAATGAATGAAGGGCTATAGGACATCTGGACATTAATTTGCTTTTGCAGTTGACGGGCAAACTCTTTAGAACAGATATTGTGCCTATGAATATTGGCAAGTGAAATAAAGTAAAAAAACACCAAAATGTTTTCAATATATTTGGCACAAATATAACAATCTTTCATAGAAGACACTTGCTAAAGATTTAAGCTTGTGTACTCTCATGCTAACTTTTAATTAAGATTTTATCCTTAGTCAATCCACTGAGGTAACCTGATATAGTTAATCTTTTATCTAACTCTTTAAATTGAACAAAAATTAGAAGCATGTTGGGAAACAAACCTAAATCCATCATGAAAATTATCACTACAACTTCTCACCTACATCTGGTTTTGATCTTGCACTGAAAGAGCTTTCCGTGGACAAATAAATATGACCAAGTTAAGCATATTTGTGAGCCCCTTCACATACAAGTTCTAACTTTTCCTGGATAAGAAGCTAAAAACCATTCTGGAATACTTTGATATTCTGTAAGCACAAATTCTGAAGTCACACAGCTAAGTGAATAACAGAAGAATTTATCTTTTTTTCCTCAGTAGGCAGGCCACATTCACCTCACTATTCTTCCTTTTGAATCCTTCAATGCCAGGATTCAGTGCTACTGAAATCTGGAATTACTTTTGCTGAGAACAAAGTTGAATGAGACTGTCTCCTTACTGAAAGAAAATATGCCTCAAATAATAAATTTTTTGGATAAACTGAAAACCTTGCTACATTTTGATTAAGAAATGCCAAACACCTGGAGCTACCAAGTGTAGGGGCATATATTCTTTATTGCTAAGTGTGGATTTCAAACTCTAATCAGCTTAATAGAATAATTTTACTTGTCCCACAAAATAAGAATATATGACTTAAAGAACAGACCTCAAGGCATGATCTTATTTTAGATGCCTGACAGTCATAAATAATTCTGCCTTTTGCAATATTATCAAGTTTGTTAATAAAATACAATATTAGTGAAAGGGAGAGATATTACAGATTGCTAATAGTCAAGATTAAAGGAGTCTCGTTGTAACAAATGCATCCCTATATTCAGTGAGTAACAAGCACACCAGAATTAAAACTGCCGTACATTGATTCTACCCTGAAGGTAAACCAACTACATTGCAATGTTGTAAATTTGTGCCTGGAAAAAATTGCTGTCTGGAAGCCAACGCCACTGCATTCTAGTGGCTGGAATTCAGTTTATCTTGAAGAGGCAAAGGCTGAATACAAATTTTACAGTGTTGGATCTCAGTACTGAGTATAGTCAGCCATGTACACTTTTGCTAGTACATAAAGAGGAGAGCGGAAGTGTGAAAGCTCATACAAAAAAAACTTGCATCTGTTTTAGGATATACGATTAAAAAAAAAAATAAAATCCAAACCTGGCATTTAGAATAGACAATTATAAGCAAAATGTGAGATGTCTTTATCAGAGGTAGGTTCTTCCATAAACTAAGGATTTTCTTAGAAACATGTAATGCTATTGTAATTAATTGATATAATTGCTCTCATAGACTATATTAGTGTAAATATCTATTATATCAACATTCTTATACTTAAATCAGATCTTAAGTTAAGCTAATTTGGCAAGATACTACAAACTCTTCCAGATCAAATTGCCTACACAACAGCTTTAAGGTTGTAACCACAGCTGAAGTGTAATACCAATCCATTTCAAAAGCAGACAAACATTAACATTTGTGAAGCAAAAATAGGTCCATGGAATTACTCAGGATAATATACCTTCATCCCGACTCAATCACAGTTGATATGATCAGGCCTGCTGATGAGCTATGTAGCTTCACTGGTATAAGACTACTGTGAAGATGGACAAATGTCTGTTTTCTTTATAAGTAAACAAAAACAGAGGATGCAGGATTTTCTATATGTGCTTTGCTTCCGTTTAACTTTCCAAAAGATAACTATCTTTGGCTTACTTTGGAATGGAAATTAAAACAAACATTAAAATTTATAC
>NW_009942623.1:3514-5895 GCF_000696875.1 Nestor notabilis | reverse complement strand
GAGCGTCTTAAAAAACGAATTAGATTTGCAGTAGCAGTGATACCCTAGCAAAACAAAGTTGTATTTTAATGACAGTAAGTTATATTATAGCTATGGTACATTAAATTACAATATTATATAAATAAAACTAATATATCTTTCATTGAACATAATGCATTCATATTATTCAATGGCTGTAAGAAACAATTCCTCAACTGAAGAGCTATTTAGCAGATCAGAAAGTTTCAGCTACATCCAACTTCAGATAAGGTACATAAACACATGCTGAAGGGAACTATATCGCAAATGGTCAGTTCTTCCAAGGTACAGTTATTTTCTGTAAACTGCACAGACTTTCTAAAAATGCTTATTAGTTTCTGTTGTTTTGGCAAACCACTTGGTACAAAACCAAGTACTTTAGGATACAAGTCTGTAAAGAGTCAAACAAAAAATTTTAAATAATGCAGTGTCTGCATTACATGCAGGCTAAAACAGCATTAATAGATTTACAACCAATCTCTTGCTTGAATTTTTAAAGCAATTTGTATTAATAAACATCAAAGCGAGGAAGCAATTAAGTTAAGCAATGGGTTCTGTTAGAAAGAATAATACTGCAAAAATAACCCCTTCAACAATAAGTTTAAATATTAAAACAATATTCAGCCTAACAACTGTGTTTTAACTCATTAAAGTAGAATAAAGGTGGCTGTTGACTTCCCAAACTAGAAGCTTCACATGGGTTTGGCAGGTGAAGCTTGATAGAGTGCAAGAGGCACATATTTGATGCTAAAACATAAACATTTGGTTTTAAATTTCACCATTAAGGACCACTTAAAATCCCAAGAAGTTTGAAATTAACATTACTAGAAGTATAGAAGATACAGAGATTTACTATTATAGCAGGCTAAAAAATGTTCAAAAGGGCTCTTACTTAGTGAAAACAAAAAGACTTCTGCAATGAACATTACGAGTAGAGGTCAGAATATTTTACTGATCAGAAGAACCACTTGACATAATTAAAAAAAATTTAAAAAATTAAAAATAATAATTTTTTTAAAAAAACCCCTGAAAAAAAATAAAAAAAATTAAAAAAATAAAAAAAAAAAAAAAAAACCCAACCCAAAAAAAAAAAAAAAAAAAGACCTCCACAAAACCCCAAAATTCAAAGAGACTGATTCAAAGCCAATTCATGTCACTGGCAGTTTTTCCCTATGATTTTATTGGTCTTTGGATCAGATCAGAATAAGGCCAAATCCCTCTTCTTCTAGCAGAAACTATGGAGACCACCACAACACAAAGTTAACTGAACATAGAGAATAATATATGAGTGTAAATAATAAATATACTATAGCTAAAAAAAAAGTTTCACCTTAAATAAAATTTGCAACATTGTCCCTAGAACAGCCCTAAGCAGTTTTGCTTTAGGAAAAGAAGATAACAGCATATGTCGTAAAAATAGGAAGAATCAAAATAAAAAGGAGACACATTTCTGTGAATATATCTGGCTGAGACACTTCACAGTATGCATTTGCAGATTAGGTTATTAGAAGCATATGAAATATGTAGAAGCAATGAATTTAAATGTTATTTCTTTATTAGGGCAAATTAAATGTAGAATTTTTGAGGCATTTTAATGAATTTGTATCTAGTTCTTTGTCATATACTCATTTTTCAGAATACTTTTTCCTGATCTCCTCATAGTCTTGGATGTTACGCTGAATAAGCACTGTCTTGATGAAAGAAATTAGCTATAAAATTTAGTTATGATTCACAGGTATCAATTATCCTTGGGTTCAAACCCAGCAGCTACATTTATTTCATCATACTACAGAAGACCCCTATAGTGCCAGGATATCATACGTTTTTATTATATTAATGATAAACCATTAAGAAGCATATTCTCACCACCTAACATTTTATGTGAGGTACCTAACTTGGTGAAGATACTGGTGTAGTCTCCCAAGATTCATTCACTCGTTACTGCAGAAGTATTCTGAGGTGCCCTAGACAGGCTGATCTTCATTACCAACAGGGTGAGCTGAGACAACAGATTTGGCAGCAGGTTTGGTCATTATGTGTTGGGTAATGCAAATGACTCCTTGTCACTGATCCGGACCTGATAGTAAGTTTATATACTGAAGCACAGAGGTATGAATGAGGCCTGCATATCAGATTCACCTTGCTCAGCTAGAACAAAGCCTTTAGGAACTCAATTCTCATTCTGAATGAGCATTTCAGAAAGAAGTGATGTCGACATTGTGTTTGTCTTCTGCATATCAAGCCAACTTCTTCCTGTTATGTCAATAAGTATCTTAAAGTCATTGTCAAAGAGATTTTGCATTTCTGCAAAATCAATTTCTTATTAAGTAATGCCTTTTGCAGGCTTTCTGGTGAATTTAGTT
>NW_009942623.1:0-3483 GCF_000696875.1 Nestor notabilis | reverse complement strand
AGGGAAAGAAGTTAAATTACTTTTCAGTTAGGAGTTATTACTTACCACCTTATATCAATGTCAGGTGAGAGCTCAGAAATGCTGTGCCAAAAATCTTCCACCTACTTTGCTTGCTGAATGCATTTAATTTCTTGTTAGAAATAGCTGGATGAAAAGTCTTTCTCCCATTCTAGTGCAAACTACTACATGACTGTACTGACCGTGTCAGGGCTCCCTTACTGGTTAAATGCTCATCCTGAAAAGCCCAGGAAAGTCTCCACCATATTGGATGTCAATAGAAACCAACAGACATGAATCTTGGGGCAGCAAATTACAGAAATGAACTTAAAATAAATAAATTAATTAATTAACAAACAAACAACCCCCAAGGTTGGTATTGCTTTTGAAAGCATGAGTAATTCTAATCAGTGAAGAAAATTCATGCAAATAGGGTCACCTGGAGCAGCTGATTTATAGTCACTGTGATACTAGTTTGTTAAATCACTTTTTCTTTCATCATTCAAGCACAGAAAAGCCTATGTACTGAAGCTTTGTGAACTGGTTTCCAGAATAGACTTGTCACCATTTCACCACTTATACTAGAAAAGTCTATAGCATACGGTACAACACACTGTTATACTATGTAGGTCAGTTTTCTAGAAGGGGTGGAAGTCTTGTACTCTACATAAGATTTGATATCAGACTAATATTTGTAAATAATTTTCTTCAAAGTACAAGAAAAGAAGCCACCCATCTTTCAGATGGTTTTCTTCTAGCAGATGTAAAGTGAGATACCAGAAGTAACAATTTCTCACAGATTTATTCTTCCTTTTATATTTTTTCTTTGTATTTTACATAATAAAAAAATTCATGACAGCATAAGGGTTTTTTTCTAAACTAAAATATGATCAGAAGTACAAATAAGGACGCAAATCTCAGGAGGACAACAAAGAACATAGTTTTCTTGCTTTATCTTCTCAGGCCCTTTCTATTTCTGGTATTACTTTTGTAGTTTTTGAATAGACTATATTGTAAGCATCTGTGACTAGGATTTTTCATCACTTTTGACCAATGTTAAGGCAGGAAGTAAAAAGTAGCACTGAGTTTTCCTTGACAGACTTTCCATTCAATGTCAAATATATTCATTAGCACTTAAGTTCTAAGTGCAGAGTTACAATATTCAAGAGCCCTACTAGAACATTTCCAGGTAACTGAAGTCTAAATTTTCAATACTAAGTCTCAGTCATGAAGCAGAAACAAGCAGCATGCAAAGATGTGTCTACATTAGGGCAGCACAGTGGGAGTCCTCAGACAGAATGAATGTTTGTAGCTGGGGACCTATGATCCACGTGACAGGCATTTTGAGAGTTTCACTTTTCACTAGTGTGTCTAGACCTGTGGACTTAATCCCTTTAAGCAGTTGAAGGACATTTTCTGATTACACTTCATTCAAAATTAACCCAACGTATTCCCCCCAGAACTATGCCAGGATACAAAGAAACCCCTGCAGTTTAGTGGGGAGAATAGGGAGGCATTCTTCCAAAGAAATTGAACTCCTAACCACAATGTTAATGTGCATACACTCTGCACATTTAACAGAAGAGAAGCTCAATCTGGTTCTGCAGTATACAAATAGTTCATAATAATGTTTTAATGTTAGGTGCAGGACACAGGGACAAAGATAAATCCACATATCCAGGGTGCAAATACTCTGAGACAAGATAGGGCAATATCATTACTAAAGATAAAAGAAAAGAGAACATGTTTTAAAAAGTCGGATTATGTAGACTGATATAGAACCATCTAGGAGTGTTCTGAATAATTTTAATTAGCATGCTTAAAAAAAAGTCTGAATGTTGTAGAAGGAAGTAATTTTTAAAATGTATTTATGATGAGTTTATCCACACCAAAAGATCACACATGTGGAACTGAAAGAAAGAAAGGAATGAGTAAGTTTCTGGAAGGCACTGTTTCTGGTAGACTATGTTTCCAGCTACTCAACACATTTACATCTAATGTCTTTTCCACTGCATAATCCAAGATAACAGAATCACAGAACTGTGTACATATAACTGATAAGTTGCAAAAGAAGACTATACATTATATATTACTTTCAGTAGATGCACTACACAAATTCAGAAGTGTCAAAATATGCACACTCTAGAAAAAGCCAGAAGCATATTGCCTCATTTTAGCACATATCTTCTATTTACCACTTGCTACTGTGAATAGTGAAGACACATCTGTTTGTGATGATCCTAGAACATAAAATGTATATGTAGCATAATACACTGGACAAGGGTGATACAAGTTAATCAGATGAAGATTCACTAATAAATTGCTTTATGCCATCACTGCTTATGATTAAAATGATTATAGTTGCATTTGACTTCTTAACGGTAAATACAAAGAAACTCTGTGATTTATTGTACATTGGCACAAGTTCTCAGTAAAAAAAAGGATTCACTACTGTTAGGTTTTTAGCACCCAAACCTCCAAATTCAGTACTCTTCTGCAGCTGTTCTAAGAGATCATTACATCTTCTGTTCAATTATCAACACCTTTATTGCTTTGTTCATTAAACCAACTTCTCCTGCACCTGCTTCTTTGGAGTTAGATCCCCAAGAAGGCGTACTTGCATTAATGGAGCTATCACAGCCTACAAACCTGCCTTTCCTATATAAATTACACCTGCTCATCCACTCCTCACTATAATCGCTATAGATCTTCCTTACCACATCTATGGTTGCCTTCTATTTAAGCTGAAAAAGGATGAAAATGACCAATTTTAACTACCTGTCCTATACGGGAAGCCTTTAGAGCAAATTCTCCAAAAAGCTGTAAGAAGGTACTCTATAAACTCTTTAAAAAGAAAAACAAAACCAAACCAAAATAACAAACAAAAAAACATCCACCAAAAACCAAAACAAACCACACACACAAAACCCCAAAATTAACAAATTACACCCTGTTACAAATTTCCACCACCCCGTCTTCATAATTATGTGGCTCAGGAGGAGGTGAGATGTGAGTGCAGTTTACTCATGCATTCTCTTTCATTGAAATACAATGTTATAATTTTTACATTTTATTCTGAAGAAGTGTACCTTTGATCTTTGTTCATTTCATGTATATGCCCATGATCACAGCCTTTATTAAAAGGACTTCATCATGCTTCCAAGTTCCCAAAATAGGCCACTAATCATCATGTAAGTCCAGATATAAGTAATTAAAGGTAAACATCTGGTAGCTGGGCAACAATTGATTGCTTCAATTTTGTATTAAAGTTTATGTCTGTGGATTCCTTAAGATCAGCCATGATAAAAGCAGAGCCCAAGTACTCTTAGACTTTCTGGGACAATAAATTTTTATTTGAGAACACTATGTATTTTAATTTTGGTGTGCCTTAGCTGTGAAGAACATCTGTTTGATGCTTGAGCATTACGTTCAGCACAATGGCTCAGAAGGAAAGAATGATAAAGTTTAACCAAGACAAGTGCAAGG
>NW_009942622.1:8991-12311 GCF_000696875.1 Nestor notabilis | reverse complement strand
CTTCACAGCCGGGTGGGTGCGAGAGCCTCCTCGAAGGACGCAAAAGCTGAGGGGAGCCCGTCTCCCTTCTCGCTGCTGATGGCGTGTTCTCCCCGTGCAGCTCTGCAGGAGAATTTGGACAAGAAGCTGTTCGGGCAGCACCTGGTGAGCAAGGTGGTTGTGAAGGCTGTGAAGGGCTTCTTGAACAACACCAACGCCAAAAAGCCTCTTGCCCTTTCCTTGCACGGGTGGACTGGAACAGGGAAAAACTTTGTCAGTAAGATAGTCGCCGAAAGCATTTATAAAAGAGGTCTGCAGAGTAAATACGTGCATCAGTTCGTGGCGACTTTACACTTTCCTCATGCTCACAGCATCAATCTGTACAAGGTAAGAGGGTGCTGGGAGCCCACGGTGGGGCACAGCTCTGCTGCAGTGCCATGCTATGGCATGAGCAGTGCTAGAAACCTAGGTGCTATTTTATGCAGTAAATTGTAGCTTATGCTAGTTTTGGAATCTTCTGTACAGAACTGGGTAATAACATCCATTAAGACTGATTTTCCTGTGAATGTGTAGGGGTTTTGCATGTGTTTTGAGCCTCTTTTTATGGTTAATTTTCATCCTACAATTTATTTAGAGATGTGACTGACATAAGATGGGCATGATTCAGCAGGTCTCCATGGTTTAGGTGATATGCTGACCCTGACCTCCATGTGTGTCAGGTACCATGGCAAGCTGAAGCTGGCTCTCTGAGGCATGGTTCTACTTTTCAGTTTTGCTGCACACCAAGCAGGTTATTTAGTTTTTCTTTGCATCCATTTCCTAGCTGTAAAACAAAATCAAAACACTCTGTTGTCAGAAAGGTACAGATAAATGTATTTGGAATGGTTCTGTCAGTTTGCTGAGTGTCAGTGCAGCTCTCTAGGCAGGTGGATATCATGTGGAATGGTAGCTGAGATGCTTGTTTCCTGCGGGAGTGTTGTTCTTTGTTAACAGCAGAGTTTGAATGAGTACCACTGTCTTTTGTAGGACTGAACGTTCCTATTCGGTTTGTGTGTGTTAAAAAGAGGCCAGGACCGTCTACAAACCCGATTTCTAAATGGAGGAAATACCCGTTTCCTCTTTTTTTACAGCTTCTTGCAACTGAGCAGTTTTAAAATAAAATAGATCCTTTTCTGCTTTAGTTTCAAAGTGAATACACTTGGAATCTTGCTGCCCAAGGGAGTAGGAAGAAATATTGGTTCTTATCACAGTACACCCAATGGCACCTTCCTGTGCTGCCTCTGCGGTTCAGAGACTGAGTGAACAGTGAATATAAAACCAATGCACCATTGCAAATGGTCAGAGCAGTTACTTCTCATTCATCTGTCAGCAGATCAACCCTTTGGGGTTTGGTTTGGTTTGGGGGGAGGGTGGTTTGTTTGTTTTTCCAGTTACTTCATTGTTGATCTTAAATGTAACACTTAAGTGAGAGAATCTTCAAATACAACAAAGCATTAGCAGATTTGTGTTTTAAGAAGGGCTCATAATTGTCTTCAGTTAAACTTCTGAATGAATAAAACACAAGGCTGAGAATTTCTGCTTCTGCTGGTGGCTGCAGGTGCAGTTTCTCACTGGTGCTGTGCAGGTAGCAAATTCAGTGTGACACCTAAGGATGTTTAGACCAAAGTGCTGACAAAGTAATCATTTTGCTTGTCAGGGCTTTGCTTTGTGTTGCTGTTCCTTGGTGGTGCCCATCCTGTGTCCTGCTGTGCAGTTTCATTTTTGCTATGTTTAAAGGAGTATGTCTCTCACAAGGAGATTTCCTGCTTGTCCCATCCCATCTCTTGGTGTCTTAAAATTTTCCAGAACCAGCATGAGATTTTGTTAAAAGTTTTGTTTACAGCTTTTAACCATGTTTTAGTCAAGAAGCCAAAGGTCTCAAAATGGCACAATTGAAATTACTCTTTCAGGACAAAGGCCAATACACACAAGTGCTATTTTCTGTCTTTTCAACACTATCTCTTTCAGCATCTTTTATTTTTATGCCTCTTAGGACCAGTTGCAGTCATGGATTCGGGGAAATGTGAGCATCTGTCCCAGATCACTCTTCATATTCGATGAAATGGATAAAATGCATGCAGGACTCATTGACTCCATCAAACCATTCCTGGACTACTATGAGCTTTTGGATGGGGTGTCTTACCGACAAGCCATCTTCATATTCCTCAGGTAAGAAGTGGCTTCTCAGGTTTGCTGGTCTATACACTTGATGCCTTTTAAAACTATCTCCAACTACAGTCTTTGTTTTCTTTTTACTTAGCAATGCAGGAGCTGAAAAGATAACAGAGGTGGCACTAGATTTCTGGAGAAACGGGAGGACAAGGGAGGATATACAACTCTCACATATCCAGAATGCACTGTCTGTGTCTGTCTTCAATAACAAAAATAGTGAGTAAAACAGGGATTGCTTTTGAAGTGGTAGAAGTTCCCCAAAAGGGATGGGCTTCATTTAGCTGCATTTTTACAGGTCTAGTTTCTACTTGATGTGGCCTCCAGTTATTGGCTAGCAGGAAGCCATGATGCAGTTCTGGGGCCTACAGTCGGCTCTTGAGGTGACATGAAGGTTAAGGAACTCTGTGTGCACCTGGGCTACGAGCGTATTTGCTGTCCATTGGATTGCATCTGTTGGGGGAATTCTATGCTGTGCATTTGTTAGGCTAAAGGGAAAGCAAAGAGAAATCTTGAAAGGGCTAAAAAAATCTTTAACCTGTAAGATGTTTTATTATGGGGAAGCCACTTCCTTGACCCCCAACCCACTTAGCCTGTCTTGCTCAGTCTGTTAAAAGCCTTCAGGCACCTATTTAGGAGCAGCAAGCTGACATGCCAGCCCTGCTGTGGGCAGTCCAGTGCTTCCTAGGCTTCCTCGCACAGGACTTCTGGTAAAAATGGGGTTTTAACATAATTATGCTCTAAAATTAGCTTTGGAAGCTAACTTTTTGAAAAGGTGAGATGCAAGCTCCAAAAAAGAAGCAAGAAAACTGCTCTGGGAGAGCTGGTAAGAGACAGAAAATCAATTCTTCTCTAGGTGGGAGAGGGAAAGGTATTAGACTAGCACTGGGGAGCAAGACTTAAAGGCATTCCATCAGAATTCATTCATTCAGCTCCTATGGATCACATTTATTTGTATCACCAAAACTTTATGCACAGCATATCATGAGAATGAGTTTGTATTTGGACTTATTTGTGCACTATAGGGCCCTAAAACCAGATGAATTCTTACTCATATATAGCAGAGGGTTGAGATACGTCTTTTGCTCCCGTGCAACCCATGGTAGTGTGTAACTAGAAGAGTAGTAACAACT
>NW_009942622.1:0-8960 GCF_000696875.1 Nestor notabilis | reverse complement strand
TTCCCTTTGTAGGTGGATTTTGGCACAGCACCTTGATTGATAGAAATCTCATTGACTACTTTGTTCCCTTCCTGCCTCTGGAATACAAACATGTGAAAATGTGTGTCAGGGTTGAGATTAAATCCCGTGGCTATGCTGTGGATGAAGACATTCTAACCAGAATAGCTGACGAGATGACCTACTTCCCCAGAGAGGAGAGAATTTATTCAGATAAAGGCTGTAAAACTGTGGATGCAAAGCTGGATTATTACTATGACTTCTAACACTTTATTGCTACAACCTGGAAAGAGGCAAATTTAACTTAATCACAACGTGAAGAACCTGGGACATTTCATTTTTAAGCACTTTTTTAAAGAAAGGAACATTACTTCTTTCCTGGTGTGTAAATAAGTGGCAGTGCCTCTGCATTGGTATTCTGTCACTAGTCATGGCTCCCAAGTACTTCAGCCTTGTGTTGTCAAGGTAAGAACAAACTGTGTTGTGAATGTGGGAGTCTGTGTCTGACAGTGCTGAAGATGCCTCTTGGATCATGTGTCAGTCGTCAGAACCATTTGCAGACTGTTGGCACCTATGGAAGGACTGAGACTATGACCTAATTTTAATTGGATTTTGGGTTGTTGTGATGATCTCTAGACAATACTGAAAATTTTAATCAAAGTTCCTATGTCTGCGTGTCAAACCAAGCTATGAACCTGTTTCATGTGAGTGGTGTTCTGAGGGTAGATTTAGTATTACAAGGAAGTGAGTTAAAATCCTGGACTGCCACATCAGTGTAGTTGGTTCCTGTTTTTGTTACTTTTTGACCTATAATGTTGTCCACAACATGCTCGCCCAGGGGTGAGTTCAGGTTTGCTTTCTGACTGGTGAGTCAGCTGCATGGAAAGGGTGTATCAAGGAAATGTGTACAGGTGAAATTTTACATGAAGGAAATGGGAAAGAGGTTTCTCCTCTTCACCTACATTTAGAATTCAGGGGACAGCTAGAAGGGTTTTCCCTTTTTCATCTTCTTGCAATATACTGTGTGCCTTTGAGGCAGGGATGAAGACAGGTCTAAAAACAAGTGAAACATGTCAACTGAAGTTACTGCAGAGAGTGTCAGACTTTGTTTCTGAGTAAGCCCTGCAGAGGCTTTTTGTTTTCATGCCAGTTTCTATTCAAAATAAAGTTTTCTCATCCTAAGTGTATTTCTTAGCTACCTTCTGCTGTTCTTTGCATTGAGCAATTTGATGTTGATTTTGCACAAACTTCCCTGTTGAGGAAGAGCATGCAGTTTCTGGCTGATGTGTTCAGCTGTGCTTGAATATAGGTATCTCCTTTCTTGAGTTCAAAGGGGATAGGTATGAGGAGGAGTTGCAACTCGGATACCTGGTGAAAGGGAAACAAAGGAAACTTGGAGTGGAAACTGCACTTCTAGACCATTGGTACTCATTACACTTGCACATGTTTTGTAGAGGCAGACTTTTTAGGGGTGTATGTGCTCAGCAGTATCGTAAGGATAAGACACTAATTCAACCCCTGCTTCTTGTCTCCTCCTGCCACTGTGGTACAACTGGCTGAACACCCCGCAGGCTCTGATTGTAGCCACCCATGGTTTTAGTGGCAGGAGCTTGAAGTTTTCTCTGCAAGGGGAATGAAGGGGCCAGAAGCACTCTGACTATCCAGTTCTGCTCTGAAGTTGTGTAGTATGCAAATTATCAGTCCTGGTATTTGTCAGCAAATTAGTGCTTTGAACTCGGGTATTTATTTCTTTGACCTCTTGATTATAGTAAATAATGGAAAAAAGCAGATGTGGAAATGAAAAACTTTTATTGCTTTCTGGTGCCTTCTCATCAAAAGCAACGGTTCAACCCGGCAGTATTGTGGCTCTTCCAGCATTAAATCCTCTTAGTTCTGCTTTGTGTGCCATTGCAGCATCAATACCAGCATCTGACGTACATTGATAGCAAGTATTTTGTTATATCATAGCCCTAGATGGCTTAGGGTAGATCGAAGCTTCCTCTGGAGCATGTAGGAATGATGTTGAAAGGGTGGAGACTTCCTTTGTTTGCTCTTCCAGTGTTGAAGACCTGGTTAGGATCATCTCCATTTCAGTAAAGGAAATTTGTGTGCATGAAATCACTCCCAGATTTGATCCTGTTGTTATTCCTCCCCTTTAGACTGCATGGTCTCAAAGCTCAGGTCCACACTCTGTCTTTCTTGCTGTGACTGGGTAATTTTGCCCATTATTAATAGGTGGTGTGGTTTAACACCAGCTGGTAACTAAGTGCCACACAGCTGCTCACTCACCACCACTCCTGATGGGATGGAACAAGGTAAACCCCACAGGTTGAGATAAGAACAGTTTAATAACTGAAATAAGAGATGCACAGTACAATTGCTCAACTGATGCCTAGCTAGTCCCTGAGCAGTGTTCAGTGGTTCCCAGCCAACTCCCTCCCTTTTTATATACTGGGCATGATGTTCTGTGGTATGGAATATCCCTTTGCTAGTTCAGGTCAGCTGTCCTGGCTCTGCTCCCTCCCGGGTTCTTGTGCATTCCAGTGTTGAAGACCTGGTTAGGATCATCTCCATTTCAGTAAAGGAAATTTGTGTGCATGAAATCACTCCCAGATTTGATCCTGTTGTTATTCCTCCCCTTTAGACTGCATGGTCTCAAAGCTCAGGTCCACACTCTGTCTTTCTTGCTGTGACTGGGTAATTTTGCCCATTATTAATAGGTGGTGTGGTTTAACACCAGCTGGTAACTAAGTGCCACACAGCTGCTCACTCACCACCACTCCTGATGGGATGGAACAAGGTAAACCCCACAGGTTGAGATAAGAACAGTTTAATAACTGAAATAAGAGATGCACAGTACAATTGCTCAACTGATGCCTAGCTAGTCCCTGAGCAGTGTTCAGTGGTTCCCAGCCAACTCCCTCCCTTTTTATATACTGGGCATGATGTTCTGTGGTATGGAATATCCCTTTGCTAGTTCAGGTCAGCTGTCCTGGCTCTGCTCCCTCCCGGGTTCTTGTGCACCTCCTCACTGGCAGAGCACGAGAGACTCCTTGATATGGAGCACGCACTGCTTAGCAACAACTACAACATCAGTGTCTTATCAGCATTGTTCTCAGACTAAATCCAAACCACAGCACTGCACCAGCTACTAAGGAAAAGATTAACTCTATCCCAACTGAAACTAGGAGAACAGGCCACTTGAAATTGGATCAGACAACTTGGAGGAAAATGCCAAATAGGGGAAAAGTCTGATCCCTAGGGAAAAAGTCCATTGGCCAGGTGAGAGCAGCTGAGCAGTCACTGAAATGAATTCTGCTCAGTCCAGTCCAAGCAACCACTGCTTTAATTCAGCTGCCTTCTGCAGGGAACATTCCAAGATCTTGTGCTGTGCTCCTAAAACAAGAGGCTGTGGTTAAGATACAGCAATGTAGTGAGTGCTCGCTTGATAGAGGCAGCCTGGCCCTAGATACTTGTCGGCTGGTGTCCTGGGCCAGGCTGTCATGTGCGCAGAGTGGAGCAGTCACAGTGCAAAGTCCTGATGAACCAGGCAGCTTATGCTTCCCATGTACACTCTGTGCATCATTACAGCACAACACATGGTTCACAACAGCGTGAACAACTGACTGTTCAGTGAGGTGTGAGCTGTTGCCAGCTGCTGTACCTCACTTGAATTAGGCTGTTATTTACGCACTGACTCTTTCAGTGCTAGAGAGGCTGCAGATGCTCTGGCCAACACTGATCCTGTAGTCCCATCTTGCCTTTGCCAGATAGAGGAGAGAGGTAAAGAAACAGCTTGAATGCCAGCTTCCCAGATGCAGCACAGAGAGGAGGAATGGTTAAACAAGCTAGCTGAGGCGTATTTGTCCTGCAGTGCCTGGCAGTATGGTAGGAGTTATCTGTTAGTAACCATGAAGCAGAGCAGGCAGAGACTTTAAGGCTTTTTTGTAGGTGTTTGTTTCTACTGAGCTGTATTTAACTGCTGAATTCCTTACTGTGCTGTCAGATAAGTCAGTGTTTTAATATCAACAGGCTATTTAGTCTGCTCGTCTATTGTTATGAACACATTTTTAAGGAAGCTTAACAGAAAGCTGGTTGAAAAACTGCATAAACCAGTACTTTAGCTCAAAATGATAAAACTAAGAGAGAAAAGTGACTTGAGATTTATTCAAACTGCAGTATAGTAGTAATATTTAGTGTTTTGAAATGGCACAAGTATTTTGTATTTGGAGTAACTGAAACTGGATGCAGCATATACACCTGTGAGTCAGTTAACAGGCAAAACATGATCCATGAAAAGCAGGAGTCCAACGTCCCAAGGTTAATGGCTAGCTAGCTTTGGCTCTGGAGATTGCATCAGTGTGAATGGTTTGCCAACATCTGACAAACTCCACGTGGAGTTGTAAAAGGCAACTGACTCTTTAAATTTAGAGCTTAACGTAAATGCTAAGCTCTCTGTTGTAATTTGAATTAACATAATAGCATTGAGAACTGTAAGCTTTGCATCATATGTAAAAGCAAGTTTAAGTACAAGTGAGGGAACACTTGCTGCAGCACAAAAATAGCCCAATCCCGCATATCAGTTTAGAAAACACACTACAGTCAACAAGCGATAGGCACTTCTGTCTTGCATTACAATACTTAATCCACAAGTGATGATGAAACAGTTAAAGCTTGCAACAGTTTTAAACTTCAATCTTACCAGTGGGTGTAGGTTAACTCAGTCTTTCCAAGCTTCCTAACTCCTCACCCTTCCACACACACATTCTTTCATGTTAAAAAGCTATATAAAACTTAGTTATCTGCTGTGGTATGGGATCGTGGATTGCTCCCATTTCCCATACTCCCTTCTCTGTGGCTTTCCAGGAAGAGCTTTGTATTGCTGTTGCTTGCACTTCAGCAGAAAAATACACTATGTAAGGTAACTTCTGCCATGAAAGTGTCTTCCAAGCAAGGTGAGAGTAGTGTTACCCACTCCTGGGGACTACTGGGTGCAGCTCGGAGTGACTACTAAAGACCTTGCAGACTTCAGGCCCAGGAGCCCCCATGGAGATTCACCTGCCAAGCTGTAATAGTCAAATCCTCATGAGAGATTGTTCTGATTATGAACAGGAGACTGGTCTAGGACATTGTAGCAGTGGGATCTCTCGGATGGGTCCCTCTGCTTAGGAAGACCACGCAAATTCACATAGCTCCTTTAGTTAAAGAGTATAAAGTCTCTTTTACAATTTCTTTTTGCCTAAGCAGCACAGGGACAAGCAGTTACTTCCCTCCCACAACCGTTCTCTGATATTTAGTAACACACTTCCCAAAGCTCATCATGTCTTCCCTTATTACTGTAGCAGGAGACATGGTATGATGCCACAGCTCAGACATAAACTGTAATCGTGCCCTTCTGTCCCTGAATAGCTGATGCTTGCCTGTAGAAGCCACAAGAGCATCAATCCACCTTCCACCACACCATCTTCTTCCTGCAACACATCAAGGTATTCGCCCTTGCAAACACTGTCGTAGTCCTGAACACACCACACGTCCCTTCATTTCACTAGCCCATGAACGAGAGAACGCACAAGGAAGGGAACATGACTGCCTGGAAGAGTTCCTCTGCTCTCCTCTGCTCTTGTCTAGTTTTTGTGGAAAGATGAATTAAATGCTTAATAATCCTAGCGCTTGGAAGAATAAAGCAGGAGAGACTGTATCCAGTGACATGCTCAGATATTCCCTATAGTTAAAAGAAAAATAAAGGGGGCAACATCTGGGTACCAGTCAGTTCAGAGATGAACAGTGGATATTCAAGGCCAGGTTGGACAGGGCTTTGTGCAACTTGGTCTAGTGGAAAGTGTCTACTTGTGGCAGGGGGTTGGAACTAGATGAGCTTTAAGGGACCTTCCAACCCAAACCATTCTGTGATTCTATGTTAAGTTAGAAAAGAACAAACCACAAAACATAACCGCGGTTAAAAAGCCCACACAGCACACTCTGGTATTTCACCAAACTCCCTGCAACAGTAGAAAAGCTTAAGTGCAAAAACACAGATTTCCAAAAGCTCTGAAAGTGCTTTGGAGTCCTGACGGGTACTCAGCCCTTGGCTTTTGTATCTCTCATCACAATGTCTTCATGAATATCCAGCTTGGCCTGTACAGTCTTGCAGCCTTTATCAGAGTAGATTTTCTGCTCTTTTGGGAAGAATGTCATCTCATCAGCCACTGCTTGAACGATGTTCTCATCAACAGCATAGCCACGGGCTATCATTTCAGCCCTGACACACATCTTCACATGCTTGTGCTCCAGGGGCAGGAAGGGGACAAAGTAGTCTATGAGGTTCCTGTCAATGAGGCTGCTGTGCCACAGTCCACCTGGGGAAAAAAAAGAAATACAGGAGGGAGTTTCTCTAAACTTGAGCTGCATAAGAGAGGATCCACAGACTGACTTCACAAAGCAGTTTGTCTCAGCCACTGCCCAAAGAAGAAAAGATGCCCATTAGCTGGAGGGATCGGACTGATGTACCTTGCAGGTGCCACTGCTACCCTCAGTGTGCATGCAGAGCAACTTCTGTGCCACTTCACTAGAGTGAAGAGACAGAAGGGCATAGGGCTAGGGCACTGTAGGAAGATGGGGTCAGAGGAAGCAGGGCAGGGTCAAGGTAGGCTGCAGGAGATTGCAGAGGTGAGCCCTGTGTTATGAGTAAAACGAATTTCCCATTTTCTGAGGACAGTGACTTACTGTTCTTGTTATTGAAGACTCCTACAGATAACATGGGCTCCAGGTCTTTCAGCTGAATCTCCTCCCTGCGCTTTCCACTTGCCCAGAAGTCAAGAGCTGCTTTATTAATTAAGTCACCACCTGCATTGCTGTTCACAAAAGGAAAACACACAGTGGTGAGTACGGATGCAGCTGGAGCAGCATTTCTGTTTCAGCTGGTTATCCACATTGCTCATCTTCCTGATGTCAAATCAACAAAACAGTACACCCATCCCAGAGAACCTCCCCAAAATGTGAACTCTCCTACGATCTGTGTTCTGGGTCAGGCTCATGAGCTCAGCACTCTGTAGTGTTCTGCTGCATGGCATCAGACCTCCTCCACTGCAGTAACAGGCCCTCCTCATAGTGTTCCTCTTTGTCTTCACAGAGAGGGTCTTCACTCCAGTGTTCTTTGAGTGAGGTCCCATGGGAATACCTTTATCATCATAAACACAGATTTATCTCAAGATCTGAAAATGACTGAATAGGTGCTACAGACCTGAGGAAGATGAAGATAGCTTTCCTGTAGGACACCCCGTCAACCTGCTCATAATAGTCTAAGAATGGCTTGATGGCATCGATGAGACCTGGATGCATTTTGTCCATCTCATCAAAAATGAAGACAGAGTGGGGACAGGCACTGACATTGCCCCGAATCCAGTTCTGCAGCTGTTCCTGGAAGAAGAGGTTGAAAAACACTGAAAAATGAGGCCTCTTCCAGATGTACTGTGAGATGCTTGTATGTGACACACACTAGGGACACCTTTTCAAACGTCAGCAACCCATGCTCATCAGTTATGCTTTTTCCTGAAGAGAGAACCATAAACTCTGTGACTGATTCTTTGGATATGCAATACTGAATTTAAATGTGAATTCTTTTTCTGCTCACAGAGGAAAGACTTTCTAATTTTAATGCTTAGTGTATGGAAAAAGATACAAAACCCAGGCTTAGATGGGAAGTCTTGTAATGAGAAAGCTTCTTTTTACTTGTTTTAAACAAATCAGTGTTTTGTCTTCCATACAGAAACCACACTTTTGGGTACCTTCAAACATTAAAACATGAAGATGAGAATTCTCCAATGCCAAGGAATGAAGTGACTTGAAAAATGTCTCATGCAGCTACACTTCCACATTGCACAGTGTGTGGTGGATTGACCCAGCAGCAGCTAAGCCTTTTCCCCCCACTTTTTCCTCCTTCTATCCCAGTTTTTATTCAGCTTTTTATTTTCTTCAGTTTTTATTGCTGAGCATGACAGCTTATGGTGTGGAATAACCAACCCTGCGGCTGACTGGGATAAGCTATCCTGGCTGTGTCCCCTTCCCAATCTCTTGCCCACCCCAGCTTGCTTGCTTTGAGTGGAGGAAAAAAGCAAGCTTTAAGGCTGTGCAAGCACTGTTCTGTAACAGCCAAAACACAGCTGTGTTATCAACGCTGTTTTAGCCACAAACGCAAAACATGGCACTGCAGGTGCTGCTGTGGAGAAAGTCACCTCAATCCCAGCCAGCCAGGAGCCTTTCCTAACAGCAAGCACGGCAGAAATCAGCAAATGGCATTAGTGAGAGGGCAGCACTACGAAAGTACTTTCAGTTCAGATTCCGTTGTATTTCAGTGCCTTTCTCTTTCACTTCCTGCAGGCAATTCCCCATCCACTTATCCTAAGCATCAACTCCGGCAATACCCAGCTGTACACCTCCACCTGCCAGGTATCTGGGGGACACCATGCAGCATAACCCCCCTGCCTTTAGGGACTCGGGGTAACTGGATTACCTTGTGTCCCTCCTCACCTTGTAGGTCTTGACCTGGTCGTGGTGGGGGAAGTGCAGGGTGGCCAGGAAGAGATGGACGAACTTGCTGCGCAGGCCGGCGGGGTGGACGTGCTCCGCCAGGATCTGGCTGAGGAAGTTCTTGCCGGTGCCAGCCCAGCCGTGCAGCGAGAGCATCAGCGGCTTCTTGGGGCTGGGGTTGTTGCTGAAGCCCATCACCGCCTTCAGCACCACCTCCTTGGCCAAGTGCTGTCCGAAGAGCTTGGTGTCCAGCTGCAACTTCAGCGCTGCGGGGAGAGGGAGAGCTCAGCATCGCCTGGTCACCAACCGGTGCCGGTCACCAGTGGATGCCGGTCACTGGCCACACACCGGGCGAGCTCAGCAGGGCCATTGCTGGGCACGGGGCTCAGCAGAGCCTGCCCCGCGCAGTGACCGGTTACCGGCCGAGCTCCGGGACA
>NW_009942621.1:0-2480 GCF_000696875.1 Nestor notabilis | reverse complement strand
GGAAGCGGGATGGGAAAGAGCCATGAGCTACAGTCAGAGCATCTGCAGGTCTTGGAGTCCTCCTCCTCCTCCTCTTCCTCTCACTCCCCACCCGCGGTGACCAGCGCAAGGACCATCCTCTCCCTCAGCCCCGTGAGATTCCGGCCTCGGGAGAGCTCGAGGTGCCCAGAGCAAGATCCAGCCGCAGCCACACGTAGCCTCCGCTTCCACGTGCCTCCAAGAGGGGAGCAGCTCCCGGTCCCCGGTGCCAGCGCCCCGCGGGGCGAGCAAGTGGGTAACAAGGACAGAAGCCAAAAGCCACAAGAGAGGGTGAGAGGTTCCCCAGCAGAGAGGTCGCTGGGTCCCCGAAGAGATTAAACACCCCAGAGAAAGATCCAATATGGGTTCAGAAAGGCCTGAGCGTGGAGGAACACGAGGGGACAGAACCCAAGTGCTGACAGCAACGGAGCTGCTGGAGGAAGGAGAACTTGGTGCCTCGTTGCCCTCAAAGAGAGGGACAGGAACCTCTGCTGTGTCCAAAGAGGCTTTGAGGATGGGACTGATGTACAATGAGGGCGCTGAGCCCCACCAGGCTCTGCTGCTCTGATGGCCATCGAGCCAAGCACCCTTCAGGCTTCACAGGAGCTCAGCCATGCCATGATGAGGCCCCTGGGGCCAGGCTGTAACCCTGGTGCCTGGCGGGGTGAGGGAACACCCTGTGCTCCACCAGAACACAAGGGCAGGTCTGGACACGGTCTAACAGCGCCCAGTGCTGCCAAGCAACTGATGGAGCTCAAGGAAGGAAGCTGCAACCTGCCAGGGTGCTCAGGAAGAAGTGGTTTTTCCTTGTGTGAAACAGGCCATGGGATCTACAATGACCAGAGCTGGCCAAGACCTCCTCTTGCCAAACATGCTCCTGCCCAAACAGTCCCTGTGGGTCCAGCAGAGCCCCCCAGCAGTGGGGCTGGGGCGTCACATCGCTGCGGAGTGAGGCGAGGACCACCTATTGCCATTGTAGAAAGCCCCATGGCCAGGCCCCAGCTGGAATACTGTGTCCAGTGATGGGCACCTTACCTCCGCAGGGATGGACAAGTTCTGGAGGAGATCCAGAGAAGAGCTACTAATAGATATGGAGGGTCTTAGCTATGTTGATAGGCTGAAGAGCTTAAGCCCATTCAGTTTGGAGAGGAGGAGGAGGAGGCTACGAGGGATCTTCGCAGTGTGTGAGCACCTAAAAAGGGGATCATAAAGACTCGGGTCAGGATCTAATCAGACTCAGCAGCAATAGGAAACAACCCCCAGAGACTCCTGGCAGTGTCCCCCCCACCCTGAGGTGCTGGTGGGTTCAGCCTGACAGCTCTGCTGGGGACCTGCAGTGTGGAGACCCCCCCGTGCCACGCCGGGCCTTCGCCTCACTCACGTTTGCGAGCCTGGGCCTCGAACTGTGAGAGGTTCTGCCGGGTGGCCAGCCTCACCTCCACCTTGTCCCCGTTGAGGATCTTGCCAGGCAGGAGCTCCAGGAGCTTGTGCACTGAGTTCTCAGAGGCAACCACCACCTCTGCGTACCTGCGGGGAAGCACAAGTGGTTGGTCAGGCAGCCCCAAGCTGAACCCAGCCTGGTGTCCCACATCCCCTCCTCCCTATCCCATGCTGTTTGGGAGTCTCAGCTTCACCATCCCAGCTCCAGGCAGATGCACCAGCCAGGAAGAGCACCGTCTGCCCCCTCACCACAAACCATGTGGGGGTGATGACCTGGATCCCCCCATTCTCACCCTTTGGACTGGCCGTTGGCTCGGTTCTCTGCGAACTTCAGCTCCACCACGTCGTAGACACCGACTGAGCGGATGGTTTGGATGAGCTGCTGGTCAGTTGTCCACTGAGGGGAGGAGAAAGATGCTGGGGTCAGCTCATGTAGCCCTTCACTGACCCCCTGCTTACACCCAGGCTCGAGGCACTTGAGTACAGACACCCTCAAGAGCCCAGACATGGAGTTTACAATCAACCTCGAGACTGAAACAAGCCCTGGGCACAGCTAGCGGAGGTCTGGATAAGATAGAGCATTCCCAGAACTGTCCATCAAGGAGAAGAGGACTCATCCATGCAGCTCCAAGGTGGCAGAGCCAGGCAGGGGCAGCAGCCAGCGCGCTATGGTCACTGATCAACTGCCCCCAGCGGGATCTGAAGCCCCTCAGGGCTGATCCCAAAGTCAAGCCCAGCTCACAATCCATCTTGGGCCACTGGATAGAGGAGGACCAGCACCTCCAAAGAGCCCCACAGCCCCTCAGGGGCTGTTTCTGAAGATCCCCATCCACATTTGCTCCACCAGTTGGAGCCCCCCTCCCCACACCAGGCCCAGGCAAGGAGCGAGGCACTCACCCAGGAGAAGCTGCCCACGTAGACAGCAGCTCTCTTGTTGCGCAGCCCGCTGTAGGTGTACAGGATGGCCGGGGCCTTGCTGTTGGGTTTGGGGGACGGCTCCTGGTGGATCTCGGGGGGGGGCT
>NW_009942620.1:0-19721 GCF_000696875.1 Nestor notabilis | reverse complement strand
GGCACCGGGGGGGCGCGGAGGAAAACCCTGTGCGCAAAACTCAGTGTAGGGCTCGGAACTGGCAAATCCTAGTGAAAATGTCCCTCTTTAAAGGTAAAGCCAATGCCAAACAGCCCGTGACTTAACAGTCAGTTTATCTACGGAAAGCAAAAGACAGAAGTGAAAAATTTAAGACGAGGGAAAGATTTCCAAGGTTAATTAAATCAGAAATAATGTAAGAGATATTAAAAAAAAAAAATCTCATTTCCCTAGTTTCACATAAAACTTCATTTGGATAGTTGTTAACTTGCACTACTGTACTGCACTGTAATATGCAATTCTTTGCTAAAGTTTAGGTATAAGCTGGTAAAATCACAGTGCAGTTAGCTCTTTGCAGATGACACAGTACTATACTAGAGATGTATTGTCAGTTGAAAGTACTGACACAGTTTTTCCATCTTTTTAAGCACTAAAGAGCATCGTACCTTTGATTTCTTTTTTAGTGTGAAGTCATGAAATCAACAGTATCTGAAAAGTTGAGTTGTTCAACTACCCACGCCTCTTTTCAGCACTTACCCTTTAAGAACTGTTTTATACTAGAACGCAAAAATGGATATCATTTTCCCCAGAGATCGTTTTCTTGCAAGCCATACAATGAAGGTATTTTGCTAGCTGTTTTGGGGTCTTTACAAACCCTGTAAAATAAAGAAAACTCTATGACATTTGCACAGTGGTTATTTATATTCAAGACAACGTAGAAACGCACCCAAAAAAACCCTCAGGCACTGGTCAGTAAACCCACAGTGTCACACTCACAAGCTGAGCTTCAGTGTCTTTCTGCACGTCCTTCCCAGGCTCAGCCATCATGATTCAGTCCTCATAAAAGCCCTCAACCAGGGCAGGAAGTGATAGCCTCGCTTGTAAAGGGAGCCTTCCATCCTCCTGCTTCTTAGGATTAACATGAAATATGCTTGCAAGAACATGCCAAAGTTTAACTGCTTTTTTTCTGTATTACTCATGGGATTGTAGAACATCATTTATGTTCTAGAAACCAATATTGTGAATGATAGTGAAAAGAAAGCTTGAAACTCAACTTAGATGTCAATAAGAACATGTTTGTTGTTTTTAAGTCATTGTACACTGCTTAAATAGGGTGCAGAGTCATTGTGAAACTCCAGGGGTTTTCTACTTCTGGTTTCACTGAATTCTGTTACTCGGTTAGTTTGCAGACATGGGGGTTTGTCTTTTTCCTTTCCAGGTATCTGCAGTCATTTGCAAAATGCCCAATGCTGATTTTTAGGTTTTGGAAGAAAAGATGTTTTCTGCTCCAAAAAGCAGCTTGTTTTTTCTTACACTTTCACACTGTGGAAGCAATGTTGTGTGCCCTACTACCTGAGACAGGCAGCATAAAGTACTAAGCAGGGCCCGAAGTATTGCAGGAAAATGTTTTGAATCAAAGGTGGGTGACTTCTGCAGCACTGGAATGGATCTTATGAAGCATTTCCTTTTCAGCTGAGTTAATCAAAACCAGCCTCAGATCTCTTTTCCTCAAGAGCAGTCCATCCCTCACAGACACTTGTGGTGTTCTAGCATTGAAAAGGTGCTCATGCAGAAAAATGCAAGGTTGCTGGTGCAGCAGAGTTCACATAAATCCTCACAAGTGAATCATGCTTCATTCAAACCACTTTGAGTGGTCTTTATGGGGTAATTGCAAACAAGTATCTTATCAAGAAGTGAGACCTGAATTCCACCTTACCTTTTGGATACCACAGCCTGGAAATTCTATCAAAACCCCAAAATCCTAAAGCAGTTGTTAGAACCAGAGAGTTGACTTCAGAAGGAGGCGTCTGCCATGGCTTTCTCCTTTATGTCTTTTAAATTACCCATGCATTTCCTAAAATAGTAATACTTCATATGGCTTGCTTCCAATTTATGTAGGTCCCCACTGTGATCTAGTTAGATGGAGAATGCCTTTATAAAGCAGTGAACAGATATATTTTACTTTTTTATTTAAAAACAATTTAAAAAAAATCTATATACTTTTACAGAAATGGACAGGAGTTGCTTAGGCCATTGGCACAACAATACAGGCCAGGCAGATTTTAACAGCCACCACTCTTCATTCCTATTTGATAATTCTGGGCTATGGAAAGAGTAAGCTATGAAGATGATTATCTACAATGTGAAAGCTTAAAATAATTTAACATTTTCATAAGTATTTCTCATTCTCGATCATCCTTAAGGCATGAAAAATATGAGAATAGAATGTACTACACCTTATTATCACAGAGACATTGAGGCAAGTGGAGTACCACTGCATGGCACCAACCTGACTCAGTTTGAGGAAGAGGAACAGTCCAACTGCAATATAAAGGCAGAAAAGTACATGGTTGATGTATTTCCAGTTAAAAAAAGCCCTTAAACATCATCTTTATGAACTGAAAACATTAAGTTTCAGGAGTCTTACATTTCATACAACAGAAATATTCAGAATTGTAGCAAAGTCTCACAAATTTATTGTCGTACAAAACCAGGTTCAATCACAAATAATCAGGCTGAAGTCTCGTCAAGTACAAAATGAAGGATAAAAATAGAACACAATATACAAGACTAGAAGTAGTTAAATATTACTGAAACCAAAGTAACACTGGAATAATTGTTATTTACAAAATTTAACCTCTGAGACTGTCTTGAGCTACAGTAATAATTTCTCTACCCTTTTAGGAGATTAACATGCAGATCTGACAGCTGGAAATAATGAAATGAATGTATACAAAGATACGTACATTGAGGCACAGTGCTTTGTAAAGACATTGATACCCAGTCCTTGTTGCAAAGAGTTGCTTTTAGTCATTTACAGTTCTGAAAGACTTGTCACATCCTCTCCCTGCTCCCTCCCACCCCAAGTTATTTAACATTTCACTGCAAATTCAGAAAGAAACAAGCTTATATTTTAATAAAACGGTCTCTTCTGAAAGAAGCAACTTTGCTGTGGAAGTTGTGATGGTTGGTTGTTGCAAAAGGACTTCTTGCCATGTGATACACAGAGAGAGTGTGAAGGGGTCCCCACTGATTAGTTTGTGCATTTAATATTATAAATGCACTTACGGGATAAGCACCAAACAAAGCCACATTTCAGTGTGGAGAGCTGTATCATGACAATAGATATATACATTATTTTAAATACTTATAGAAATTTAATATACAAATGGCTCTGAATGTACAATAAAATAATGTGGTAAAAAAAAAAGGTAAAAAATCAAACTATGGTGAGAATACCACCATTAGGCACAAAGTATTCCTGGTGTTTGCAATTTTAAGGGAAGTCCAAAGACAGACCATTTATCATTTGTCTGGGTATTTCAAGATGAATCCCTTCAAGATAATGCAAGAACCTATAAAAAGAAAAGCAGAAGTGACTGTAAGGGGACAAAGTTACTTGCAATTACAAGGCAACATCATTTAGAGACAAAGGTTCATCTTTCTTGTCTAGAATTATTTGACAAAGTATTTTATTATTAAAACTCCTAACTACTTTGTAGGTGGAAATGTAGCAAGATTCAGGAAACCCAAAACTTACCTTCTTTTAGTCTTCCCTTGCTCTTTCAGCTTCTCAGACCTACAGATACTGCGAAGAGTGGGGAGGTATTCCAGTATGCTGGCTTGCTTGTTACCCAGGTTTAAAGGACTTCTGGAAAATACTGTTCTGATGACTGCCACCCTCTTCTCTGCTTTTCTGTGAATGCTAAAAGGGAAAGTGAAGCTTTACTGTTTCTTGTTCAAGAACGTGTAGTCCCTATTTTGCTCCTTTAAGATCACATCCACTGGTTTAAAACTGCTAAACATACAGATGTCCAAAACTGCATCCCAAAGGATTAGATCCTGCAACTTCTAATCGTGTGCTGCTTACACAGCATCACAAAGCTGTACTCAAGAGACAGAAACATGAGGGACAGTAGTTTGTTTGGCCAATGCTCTTAGCTTAATTATGAGTCTAATTGAGGGAGGTCTTCACAATCTCGTGATGCAGGTGAGATGTAGTACATGCATCAGACAAAAGCATCTGTGGCCTTCACAAATAAGAAGTGGTGTGTGATCGGTATTTGCCAGAATGTCACTATCAGATCCAATGTATAACTCATGATATATTGGCCAAATTTGGTCGCAGGTTAGATGGTTAAATACATTTTGACACTGTTCCTCTGGGTACTGACTTACAGAAGTAGAGTCTAACCTACTTTCCTGTTCAGACACTTGAACAGGTTTTATTTTTACCTGTTATGCAATTTCATATATGACAACTTATGTTAAAACCAATCTTTCCCATCCACACGTGCTAGCAGCAATGTGTTCTTTGGTCTTTTATAGAATATTAAAAGTTACTCTTTGTCAGCGTAAGTTATCACCAAAAAATTGCAGTAACTTTGCTCTGAATTTTGTTAGGTCTTCACCGAGCAACACCCATGCATTTAACAGCGAGTCGGTACGACCAGGCATGGTCTAGTACTTGCAGAATCCATTTTAGTCCATCTGTCTTCAAAAAGCCACTCCTTCAAGTTTTTGTTATTCTTTTGGGGGCTCATTTTGGAAGTTAAGAGACTAGATTAAGGCTGCCATTCCTGAACATATTATAGTCAGGCTGTTCAAACAAGAAAAGTCACTTTTTGCAGAGATTGTCAAGCAGTTAATTTAAGCTTAGACTAGCAAAGCTAACAGCGTGTTTCTGCTCTGAGACATACTGACAACTTTGATAAATGTGTGTCTCTAGTAGCCAAAACAGTCCTACCTGCTGTGAAATGCATTTCTTGACAAATAACTGCCTTATATTCCAGAAATACTAGTAAAGTCTTACCTTGAATCAGCCGACTGACTGAAGGATACACAATTTCTTGTGTTTGAAATATGCAATGTAAGTCCCTCCAGTTCATCTCTTTCAGGTGCTTTACTGGTACTCAAAGAGGATTCCAAGTTTTGTGAAATACTAACAGAACACTTGTTAAAACTGAGTGCTTCAATAGCTGCCATTATCTCACTACAGCTCTGGGAACTCCACCAATCAGTATTTTCTATACTGAATTCATCACAAAGACCATTTTTGATTTTGCCATTTGTCCAATTAAATCCTTCATCTGTAGAAAACTCCAGTGGTTCCTTGGTGTTAGTGTTCACACAGCAATCCAAGAAAGACATGGTCTCCACAAATTCAGTCAGTGAATTCAGACACCGAGAAACAAGAGCAGAGCTTGTCTCATTTGCTGAGGTTTTAGTTTGAACTTCTTTTTCTTCTTTATTCATCAACAATTTTGATTCCTCTTCATTCACTTCACCACATGATGCAGGACTATCTGATGGCAAAGTTATGAATTCAGCTGAATAGTTCAGTGCAGTATCAAATAAGTCACTATCATCCAATATTTCAAGCTTTTTCTGTCTCTTTGTCTTTTCAGACTTTTTTACAGGGCTACTTTTTCCAGAGCAATAACTATTAGTAGATCTGCTTTTTGCAGAAACTATCGTAGTCCTTTCACATCCAGAGCCAGCAGCTTCAGACTGGTTTGAAAGAACTTGTACTGGTAAGGGAAGAATAAATTCAAGATTACTATATATAAAATCCACTTTCTTCATCTGGAATTCTGTGAGAAGCTGCATCCATTTGTTCCATGTGTCCATGGTTGTGATTTTGTGCTGTAAAGTAATAATAATGAAAATTAATACATTAAAACATTAAAAGAAAGTACATTATACATTAAAAGAAAAGTTTTTTCTTTAATAAAACTGTTATTACAGACAACCTCATACTCCTGGCTTTGTGAGGCAAGGGACTGATTTGCTTGCAAGAGACTGCCCCGCTCAGATTTTTGCAACAGAATCCCCTAATTTCTCCAACAAACCTTTTCAAAGAGATTTACTTCTAAGGTGCTATTCATAGTGATGATTACACTCAATTATTCAAAGTATTAGTCAACTACAAAAATACCTTAAGAAATGTAAACAAGTCTTCTGAAGGCATCAGGATATTCTTAAGGCCAAGCAATGTCTCCACACAGCCTGTATCACATTTTGGAAGTTCCTGAGGATGTGCATCAGCTTGAGGAAAGTCCATCTGGGAATCAGTAGTCTTTCCAGAATGAACTACATGATCTGCTTTATTTGTCTCCTCTCCTCCTGCATGAAGATAACATGCTTTACTTGGAAAGAAACAATTGCATCATGAAATTGATTCTTCCCCTCTTTGCCTCAATTCCTTTTATATAGGATACTGTAACTGTCGCCTCTTGCTGCAATTCTAAATGAATAGCAACTGGAATTAGCTATCCCCATCCCCATTCATCATCCACACTTCAAGTGTCACCAATCTGCTGCCTCTCCCTTCTTAGCAAGTAACCACTTGAAATAGTTTGCTCTTCCTTCTATGCCCCACTAGTCTCTCTCTGTCGCACAACTCACACTGTCTCACACACCAACGCCTGCTGGGGATGCTCTTCCTGTACCCTCTGGCACCAAGGTCTTTGCCTGCTGCCCTTTCCCTGCTGCCTGCTTGCTAGCTCTCCAGTTCTTACATTTTTCTAGTTCTGCTTCCTCTAGGTGAATTCCTACAAACTCAGCTAAATGGACAAAGAACTGCAAACTCTGAGGTGAAGGGGTAGTACTAATGGCTCTCTGCTTTGCCCAATTTTTGCTACTCAGAAAAGGAGAGGGAGATAATTAAGTACCATAATGATGGTGCAATAAAACTCCCAAACTTACAGTTGATAATGCATATATACAAGCCTCTGAAGTAGCAAAAAAAAGCCCCCAAAACTCTACAAAATGTTTAAGGGTCTTATAGGAAGTTCCCATCTATTTACATGTGTCTGAGAATGGTTTGATTTAATCAAATTCATGTTAAGATGGAGATTTAAAAAAAACCTTAAAATCAACCTACCATGATGTGCCAAACGTTTGTCTTTCAAGCATCCACCTCCACTTCTAACCCAAAATTGTAAGTAGAGAACACTTTGTCTGATATCACAGTTATTTGTGGTTAAGAGAGCAGCCAAGTCTTTCACATCTGTTCGCAGATTCTCAGCCAGACACAGCACTTGAAGGTAGCTCGCAGCATTCATCTGAACAAAAATTAGACAAAGGCCACTGAAAGCAACTCCTACCAATCAGACTGCAATAAGCAGGAGCAAATTATTTATGCTTGCAATACACTTTTGCTTTAATACAGAAGATTAGTTCATTAAATTAGATTATAGCTACATTAAAACCTCTATAGAAAAGCAGAATACTCCACCAAATCTAAAGAGTCCATGTCAGTGAATTAGGTTCAATTTGGAAATTAAACTCATTAAAAACAAACCAAACACACATATTCTGCTTATGTTCCTGAAACCACACAAACCTTGTTTCTCATCACCACTGAATAGGTTTTATAGGGAACTATATGCACTCCAAAGGTTTTTATTTTTAACTCTGCAATTGTCTGGTAGCCCAAAAGATTTTTTAATCTCCCATTAAAAAAATCCCATTCTCAAGAGTTAGTTCCTTCTGATTCTTATTTATTCAGATTTTTTACATAACACATGGCTACAAATAAAAACCTGTTTGATATACAGCATACCAGTGTTAACATTAAAGGAATAAAAAAAGAGTAATACTTCTAAAACAGGTGCTATACTTTTAATGAACAAACCAATACTGGCATAGTCAGCCTTCAGATCAAAACGATTAGATATACCATCTATGAAATGATTTACTACATCCTAAAAACTAAATCAAGTGATGTTCTCATTGTAATTCTCTGAAACACTCAATGGTTGGGAAAAATAAATCTTCCATGGTAGTAATTTCTACATGTAAAGATACATACTTACATCTTCTGATGAAACAGATATAGTACATCAGATATATATAAACCTATACTGACATTTAAATGTCAAACTTAAATTAGTTGACAATTACGTATCTGCATTTCTAAACACAGACTTACCAAGGAAGGGGTGCTAAAGTTGATCTCTTCAAAATAGCCATCAAACATTAAGCTGAATGTTGGATCTGTATAAAAAGATAGCAGTGAACTGTCGTGACATCATGTTCAAAAGTAATTGCTTTCTCTATCCATTTGTATCTTTATTAAAATATTAAAATACTCACTTTATAGTCTCCACTCATTTAATTCTACATTTAGAAGCTGTATTCAACATCACCATTTAAACCACCTCATTAAAAGAGGCTCTTCTGTCTGTAAAGCCTAATTACTGTAACAAACTTACCATTGGTAGTAAGAATTACAGGTCTCTTTGCTGTTGCCATGAATGTCTTTATTGCACTTAGAAATCCTGCATCTTCATCAAATATTATATCTACCTGTAGAAAACAAAGGAAGTGCAAAACATCAGTAGCTTGAACATAGCTACACATTGTGAGTTTAATGGGGGCTTAGATACTGTAATTACTGGGGTGTTAATGGTGACTTTTAAATTGTCTCAGTGCATGTACATAGTGTAAAATTATAAACCAACACTTTTCACATAGTCAGAGGAATTAAATCTGCAGAATCTAAACTGTTCCAGCAATGAACAACTCTTGATAGATGACAGTATCTTATAAAATAACTTCGTAAAACAATGATCCATGCTTAAGAGAGTTCTCATGAGGATGAAGTCATTAAACACTGAATTAATTTTTAAGAAGCTGGTAATTCTCACACTTGAATCTACTTAGAAGTCTCAAGGAGGAAGGGAAAATGAAGTTAAATTCTTTAAACATAATGAAACAACATACTTCTCACATCAGTATATTTCATATGAATTTTACCTCTTCAAAGAGAATGAGAGATGTTGCACTTTTTCTGTTGTGTTCTCCTCCTTCTATTCCTTTGTTTATTGACTTAATTGGAGCGTCTTTCTTGTCTTCAAGTGAATTCTGAGTATTTCCTGCAGATGCTGAAGAATTGAGCAGGAAGTCAAGGAGGACTGAAACCAATATGTATTCCAGACACTGGTTTCAAAAACACCCCATGTAAAAGCTGCTTAAGAAAATCTGCACTGCCATTAACCCTCAGACATCTGACCTACACCCTTTTCTCGTGTCTCTTGTTTAAAAAAACATTGCAACAAATTTGCTGTGAATTCAACCACGTTTGGTGAAGGGTTGACTATTTGTAAAATCAAGGCTGCACTTAACCTATGATATCTCGGGGGCATGGAGCAGATGTAAGTCCTTCAAGACCATGTAATATGTTTGCCTGAAAAGACAAGGACTAGACTCAACTGCCCCAATTCAATCCAGCACTTTGCTCGTGCATTCTTCTCTACTACCTGTACAAAAAAACTGGCTGTCCAAATGCATATTTCCTTTCAAAAAACTTGTCTTTAAGACTTCTTGATTTCATGAAACATTTGGAAATGCACCCCCTGATGTTGAGAGGCTCAAAGATTTCAGCGTGCCCTTCTATGTATCAAAACCCGGTCTGTAACCAAACAGCTTTGGCTTTACGGGACCTCTTAATTCTGTAGCAGTAATTTTTATACATATACACACATATACATGAACATACCACAATGACCATTCCACACCAACCAGAAACAGGCACCGAGGTCATACACAGGTGTGTTTTTCTAGAGACAGATTTTAATTTATCTTCTCCTACCTAAATGCTCTGAAAAAGAAAACCAAAACCCAACAAAACCCCCAACCCAAACTAAGGCAAGCCTACTGAACTTCCGATCGTCTGTACCCTAGTTAACTCTCCTGGAATAGAGTAATGACCACTTCCTATGTAGTTAAGCATACGTGAGATGCATTAAGTAACTCTTGCTGGCCGTTGGAGTGGATTAAGTATATGCTATTTCCTCCGCACAGCTCCACATACACAGTAGTACAGTGCAGCATTTCCATCTCCAGAGAAAGATTATCATTATCTATCATTAAATATCATTAAATATTAACTATCATTAAAAAGTGATTTTTACCTTGATTTTTTTCTTGAGATGTCCCTGCTCCATCACTACTTTTACATTTGGAAGAAATCTTGAAATAGTTTGCAAGAGTTTTAGGGGGCAAGTTCCGTTTTAATCCTGCTCCTTTTGGGGACAGTGGTGGTTTTCTTGGTGAAACGACTTTCTTTGGAGAATATATTTTTTCTGCAAGATATGGTTTATATTAAATGTAAGCTGGAAATGTAATCTCAAAGTTGTATTTCTCAGGAAAATTTAGAGCAAATCCCAGTCTCGTGTGTGGTACAGGACAGGTTTACTGTGCTGGTTTCTGCTTATTTTACTTTTCTCCTGTTATAGGGAATGCTTCTGTTCAGCTTTCTATTCACGTGCTATAGCACTTTCCACCACTACAGAGATAACTCAAGGTAATTGAGAGTCAGTCATTGTGATAGTTATTACTTAATTTGGTACGCAGTTGTGTTAGCCAGCAGAGCCAAAAACCAACAAACCCCCAAACCAACCAACCTTCCACCCCAAAACAAACAGAAACAGCGCCCCCAACCTCCAGCCAAACAAAACCCCCAGATATAACCATGAAACCTACTTGGTGACTTGGCACTGCTACAACTGTTAAAAAAGCAAGGCTTATGTGCATTAATGCCCTTTTTGTCCACTTGATGAGACTGAGTAGCTTCTTTTAGTTGAGACAGTATCTGTCTCCCGCTACGCTGGCAAGAGGCATTGACTTCAAATATCTGCAATGGGATTTCATTTACATTTTAAAAACATCTCAGACATCTGGTATTACAAATGCTTTCATATCACTATGAAAGTTACAAGTAAGAAAAATGGCCACAAACCTTAAAACCCAGCTCCTGAGCACAAGCATATACTGCAGCAGTTTTCCCCACTCCCGGTGGGCCAGTTATCAGAACTGTATTGCAGAGGCTAGGCTCTTCCTCAATGTCAGATTTATTATCTTTGAAGTCAAGGCTGTCCAAAGAATCTGTAAATTCAAAACAAAAGAAAGGATTCATGTAATGTTTGTGCCAACTTTAACAAAGAGAAGCTATATATATATAAAAAATTCTATCAGCACCTTCACGCTCTTTGTCCTTCTCCCTTTTCTGATTTCTTTTTTCTTCCCAATCAGCTCTTTTTTTCCATTCTTTTAGCCAACTATAAAAGGAAGGAACATAACAGAAAATAATTACTGCTGAATAAAGAGAACCAAATTCAGATGGAACAGAACATAAAACTGGGGAACATCAGCCACTTGTTATCCCCCTCAGAAACCTATCGGCTCCTTTCAGATTTTATAAGTTCAAGATTTGTTTGATTCTTTTGTAAAAGTGGATTCCTTCTTCACTCTAGTAAACGATTGGTATAAAAACAAGTCCCCTGGCAAACTCCTTAAACTGTGGAAAATGCTTTATCCTTCATAGTTTAGTGTTGTTTGTCAGATGGTTCTTTAAATCCAGTGTAAGAGCCACAACAATAACTTAAACCCATACAGAAAATTGAGCTGAAAAAGCACTGTATTAGATGGACTTGAGCACTGAATTACTGTCAAAAGCAAAGGCAGTGCATCAAGATCAGGAGCAGACATGCTTGTAGGGAAGTACAGACAACTACTGGTAAGTTGCTACCTCATTCATAGAGTGCAGGCTTAAATAACCTGGCAAAACAATCATTTTTATGAAGTATTTCATGCCATCCCACAGCCTAATGTAGCATTTCATGTGTGGTTTTGTTTTGTACCATATCACACAAGCTACCAAGGTGTTACTGTAAGAGAAACTATAACCAAAAAGTCATTGACACCAAACGACAATTTGTTTCTGCAATTTCCTGGAAGTAAACCAAAACAAAGGCCACAAAGATACACCCTGTGTTATTCAAGCATAGCATAAAAGATTTGGCTTCGCTTCTTTGAGCATCATTAAGTAATATGATGTTCTGAGTTATTTTAAGAATGGATCCATGCTCCCACTTCTGACCTGTGTAGCCTTTCGATTTCTTTCTTGTTCCCTACAAGTTCACTGGAATCTTGAGGCTGGTATTTTTCTGTCCAGAGCATGTCTTCCTTTTCAGCACCTACAGAAAAAGTATCATCCATTTTTAAATAATTCTTCATACAAAACAGTTGATCAAGCCTGGTAGAATATTAAGACTAGACACAATTTTTGCATCACAGCGGAAAGCTGAGATACATCCTATATACATTCCCTGAAGGCAAAGAGAATGAAAATCGGACAGAAAATGCAGTTACCTGAACGTGAATTTGGCTCTGCTAAATATCTAGTGTCTTCTATCATAACATCTGGTTTCTGGGTCTTGTTTTTTCCCAAATGCACGGCTTGTTCTGTCTCTGCTTGTTTTTCTCCAGATGTGGGAGAAAAAAGGTTCTCAGGAGCTCCTGATTTTAGTTCAGTCTCTGAACCTTTGATTTGTTTTCTTCTTTTAGATTTGTGCTCTTCTGTTTCTTTCCTTTTCCTCTTGGTTTCCTTCCAGTTGTCAGAATGTTTCTGATTTACCTCAGAATTTGCAGTGCCAGCTCTGCTTTCTAAAAGGAAAAACAAATTAATTTACAATTTCAAGCTATGCCCATTACAACCATATGGGGGTTTTAAGTCATATTCGAAGAATTTGGTCAAAATGACCTAAAACATGAGGACTGACTTATTTCCAACAGCAGCATTCCTTCACTGACATATCTCTGGAAATTCCAAATGCCTTTTTATGCCAGAGAGAGTCAGTGTGAGCGTGTTCTTCCCCAGGCAGATCACTAACCTTGTGCACTGCTTTCAGATCCCAGCCGTTCCCTTTGCCTTTTCAGAAACTTGTAGAAGTATTTTCTCACAGGAAATTGGGAATTAGAAGACATGATCTCATCTAGTAAATCTTTCCTGAATGTATCAGGAAAAACTGGTCGGTGGCCAGAAAGCTGCAATACACACACACATACTTAAATAAATTATTACTGGAAAACATTACACAGAATAACACCGAGTTTTGCATAAGTTAAATTGGTAGCTCCTGTTAAACCCAGAGATTAACAGAAAGCCTTGAGAATTATCTAACATTACAGTGCAAAATGAGTAAATCACACACACACGCAAAAATACCCAAGACTGAAAGAGCCTCAAACTGTAGGAGTTTTTAAAACAACAGAAGTCCTAACTATTTCAATTTTCTTTTCATTTTTCTTGTAACACAGGCCCCCATTTTAAAGTACTAACCAAAGGTGCAGAACAGTTTCCAGTTAGTTTTGAATTCACAGTGGAAAATTCACCAAGTGAGAGAGTGATTTTTGCGACGTTGGTGACGTCAGTGTTCAGATTCCTTAGCATAGTTAATAGAGGACATGATGGTGATTGCAATTTCCACATTGGACAACCTACAAAAGAACCCCCACCAAAAACAAAACAGAAAGAAACTTTTATTAACAAAACAGAGATAAAGTCCCAGACAAATCAATCCTATCGTAAGTAAGAGTAAATGCCTTTAACCACAGATTTATCATGTCAAAGCGAAGTTTTTCTAACTTATACTGCACCAATTTTTTATCTTAATTAATTCCACCTTCCACGAGCAGAAGGAATTTGCACATTTTTGCATACATTTCTCCAGTAAGTTGCTCCTGGGCTCTGCTTGCTCTAAGTAACAACCTCCACCCTCATCGGTCTCTGTAGGACAGATGCTCACCAAGGAGTTTGTTTTGCTAATTGGTTGGTTTGCAAATATAAACTGTTAAGTGCATTCTACCTTCTGCTCTTCTGTCATGCCCTTCCATAAGGATATTGTAGCACACTCCCTCACTTAGGACAAGGAATGGGATGGTCCTTGGTGTTTTGAGAAATATTCTGCCTTTGTCAGAAAGAACGATTTCTGCCCCAGTCAGGGCTTTGAGCAGCCTGGTCTAGTGGAAGGTGTCCCTGCCTGTCACAGGGAATTGGAACTGGATGATCTTAAGGTCTTTCCCAAACCAAACCATTCTGTGATTCTGTTCTCCAAATAAATATTAAGGATCTTGCATCCTCACCCACAAACGTATACATTACTTTAGCATCAATTTAATTTGTAAGTTGTGTATTCAAAATCATCACACTGGAAGCTTGTAAATTTCATTTTCTTACTGTGACATAAACCAAGAAGAAACTACTAGTTACTGCAGTCATATTAGTGAGTTCTGCTTTTCAAGTTCTTTTCTGCACAGATTTACCCAAAATGATTATAAACATTTACACAAGGACTGAACAAAAACTTACAGTCATCCTTCTGCTGTACGTGGACAACAGTCTTGAAACAAGAACTTGCAAGAGAGTATGCTTCCATTGCTGCTGCTTTCTTTGCAATCTGTCTTTTCAGTGACTCTGGCAATCCACTCATCAAGAACTCACGTTTTGCTCTGAACTGATCATCATCTTGAGAGTTTTCAGATGCATCTTGGCTTTAAGGAAAACAGCAATTAAACCCCAAAACATTAGAACTAACAGCCACATAAGGCTTACAACAGAATTTAATCACATTCACTTCTACACACATGTTAGAAATAGTCTGGGAGAACCGTGAAGATTAATTTAAATGTAGTAAGTTTTCACTTAATTTTAAAATTTGTTAGAAATTTTAATGAAAAAATACCTTTGGTTTTGTATTTTATATGCAATTTAGGATTTCTTTTTAAGCAGTCATCATCTCAATTCTCCACCATCTAAAATGGCTCAATAGTGGCTGAGTAACTTTCCCAAAACCCCAACATTGTGCAAGCAGTTTAACATATCGATCACTCTAAACCCAATAAACTAAGTGTATTTACATTTGTAAAGTGAGAGAATGTTGTAATGTAAAAATAATCCTGACATATTTTTTCATTCTTAAGCAACTGCAATCTTGACAACTGACCTGCTTTCATCAAAGATGACAACTGGTGCACCTGAAGAGTTCTGAGCATTTCTGCCTAGGAGGGAAGGTGGATATCTCAATTTTCCTTTAAAAAGAAAAAAGGAAATCATGATTGTATTACCACTAATGCAGGATTCTAACCTTGCTTCTCTGTTCCATTTCATAACATTAGGGAATCTCCTGTTCTAAAGGAAAAGCTAGATATTTTAATGAAATTCATTATCGTTTTATTTCTAGTTATTGCACCACTATAAGTGTTATTTTCTGTAATATTAAAAACCAAAAAGTCAGAAAAAACCCACCACCTTAAATTAGAAGACAACACAACATGGTATAATATTGGCAGGTTTTCAAACATAGTTTTCCCTGAATGAATTAAAATCAAAGCAGCACATGTAAATAACCTCTGCACTACTAACAGCATAAAAATGAAAGGTATATAATGGAATATTAACAAAAATTCAGAAGAAAAGCTGAATGTGCTGCAAAGGCAGCTTTAGAAAATAAAGTTATAATCGTAACTGTAATCAAAATGAAGCACATTCAGTAGAAACATTTACCATTTGAGTTCTTTGCAACTTTCACATTTCTAGTCTTTTTCCCCAAAACATCATTTAAGCTCCGAAGATTCTTTTGCTTCACATTCTGCACTGTAGTAGTGTCTTGACTCAGGCTTGAATCTAAAATGATTACTGAATCCTAGAGGGAAAGCAGATAAAGTAAGAAAAGAAACACAACTTTTCCTCCTTTCTTAATAATACAACTGAAGAAACTGCTAGAGAGCTTAGAAGTTAGCAAATACAATTTGAAGATTATGCTCTCATTACGGTTGTCTACCCAGAAGCAGGATATAGAGAAAGATCTCCAATAAATAAAGGGCAGAACTATTCTCATTTAAATTTAGATGTCTAACCCATACACCTTTGAAACAGACACGTTGCTGTCCATTAGGAAAGAGAAAGAGTCACTTCCAAAGTGTGACCATCTGCTCCATGTCATAGATCTGCACTAGGACGAGCTTTCCGGTCTATACCTGGCAGTTACTTTACCATTTGACAGTCACCATATCTCTGCACAATATCTACTTTATTTCATTCTTTAAAAGAAGCATTTGCAAGATGAGGAACATTTTTATTGCTGAAATGAATCCCCAAAACAATGGGTTTTCCTCTATAAAACGTTCAGGCTTACTTCACTTTCTTGTAAGTTTTTCTTTTCAGCAAGAGCTCGCTGCCGGGACGAGCGCCTCACAGGAGCTGGTAAGTCTTCAGTAACCTTTGATCTATTATGCTGAATAGCCTTTGCCTTCTCAATCAGTTGTTTCGCTTTAGATAGGCTTTTAGAAGTAGAGCTCATCTGTTAACAAAGAACAATTGCAATTCATAGCAATATATTTGGCATTTCACATATTCATAGAGTTTCTCACATTCATAAAAACGTGTAATTTGAATAAAATTTTACGGGTATGAAAAGAAAATGAAAGAGTTGAGAGGAGGTGCAAACCAACATGGTACAAATGGCTTTCAAAAGGGTACAAGAGCCCTCATAGGGATCCTCCAATCTGTCAAGAGAACAAATGAAATATGGGCGGTGATGTTCTTAAGCATAAGCTCTTTCTGCTGTGCCCAAACACTGTGTCCCATCCTGAGAACCTGCAGAGCAGGAGCATGCTACTTGATTGGCTTTTCTGCTACAAAAAGTAGATTTACACTAATAAAACCTATTTTAAAATCTCAGGTACATTAACCATACAAAAAACTACCTCAAATTCTACCATAAATCACAATAACATTCTCTTTCCATAGGGCATCTGAGAACGGTCATATTGTATTACATAAGACTATTGCACAGTACTGAATATGAACACAATTATATGCATATAGTAGGTGACAAAACACTAAACCACAAACAGTTACATAAATTACCTTCATATTTTTGGAGTTAAACTCTTCAGTTTTCGTGGCTTCAGCTTTATTTGATTTTGTAGCTGCATTGATACGTGTAAACCTCATTCTAATTGGGGAAAAAAGTATTATGAAAGTATTACTTTTTAATAAAGGGAAATGTTACTCTCAATTTCATTTTCAAAAGCCTTCAGAAATACAGTGCTGTAAACAGAAGGTTGGGGGGGTTGTTTGGGTTTTTTTTGGCTTTGGTTGGTGGTTCTTTTAATGTCGTTAGTGCAACATATTTATAGAGCCAGCTTTGGTTCTTCTGTGTGCACCTGTATTCCTGCAGCCTTGGTATGCCTTCCAGTCAACTTAAGATTATGTCTTACTCTTACAATACTTGCAGGAAAACCAAAGGCAAAGGTAGAATAACTCTAAAACGCTTACCTGATTGGGCTGTTTCCGTCAAAGGGCATGGTAATCACCTCGGCTTTATACATGCTACTTTTCTTCAAGGATTGCTTTCTTGATTTTGGAGTTGAAGTCTGTAAAAGACAGCCACTTAATTCATCTTCAGAGAAGGTCTCTCTAATCCGGGTTTTTTCAGGTGTAACATTTTTTGGTGTTTCGATTTGCTTCTGCCTTAAACTCCTCCTTAACTCATTCACTTTTGGACTTGATGAAATACTTACATCTAAGGTGTTTTCCTCAGTGAGAACATTAGCACCTGAATCCTCATCTTTGTTACAGTTGCTTGTATCAGAGACATTTCTTTCCTTCGTTTCCAAAGCTTTCCTTCTTCTGTTTCCATTTTTCTGAGTCTTTCTAGGTCTTTGAGGTTTAGTTCGATTGTTTTTAGGACTAGAATCTTCTTGTACTCCACTTTCTAATCCTTTACTTGAAGCAATGTCATCTTCAGGTCCTTCTTTTTCTTTTGCAGACTTTCCAGTGGCTTGCTTTTGTTTTGCAGGTGCCTTTTTAACGCCACTTTTTACTATGTCTGATGTTGGTTGTCTGAATGCCTTCATAAACTGATGCCTTTCTTCCAGACTACATTTTGGCTTTGAAGAATCTGACCCTGCAGTCTCTAGTACAGCTAACTCCAATTCTTCTTCCTCAATAACTACATTAGATCTTCTTTTCTGAGTAACCTGTTCAGTTTGTTCACTGTCCAAGAGGGGTGGGCTACTTTCCTTTTCCCCTAGGCAACCTTTCTGCTTCAAGAAGATGGAAGCTATTTTCCTAGAGCCTTTCTGCTTCTGAGGTAATGGAGCTAATCTGGGGGGAATGGAATGAACTTGTGCAAGGACAGTTACTGTTCTAAGTGGCAGCTGTTGAGATTCCTCACACCTTTCTGGGTCACTAACACTATCACTTCTGTCCACTTCATTTGCTGTAGCAAGATTGTCTGTTGTTGGTTTTGTGTCTTCTTCAATGTGATCTATGTTATTTTCTCCCTGACTCTTCAAGAAGTCCTCAAATGACACTGTTATTATACTGTTATTTACCTGCGACCTCTTGTCATCAAAACTGGCATCGCTAATAACAACAACATCATGCTCTGCTATTGTAGGAGATACCAGCATTTTCTTATCTTCAGTTTCCTTTTTACAGTTTTCATTCAGCTGGTTTTCAGCTGGAAAATTTCCAGACAAATCCATGTTTACTTTGCACTTCCTTTTGCTCAATTTTCTTATCCTATTTTTTCTTCCATTTATTTCAGAACCAACTTTCTTTGCATTTTTTCTGTAGACCACAGCATTTGAGAAGTTCTCTCTTTGCAAGTTATCTTCTAGTTCTCTTGCACTTTTTTGGTCAACTAAAGTACAAGAAGCAATAAGATCACTGCTGTCTTGTTTCAGTCCTGTTGTTTCTCTGCTGCCATCACTACTAATTTCTATTTCACGTTTATTCTCAGATTCTTTCATCTCCTTTAGCTTATTATTTAAATTAACTCTCTTCCCCCTCCTCTTCCGCTTTAAAGGTGGTTTAAAAGGTGACTTACAGTCTTCATCATCAGCATCAAACGGTGTTTTATTTTCTCCAGCTCCGAGTGGCAATGTGGCTTTCTCAGCTACAGCTGGCTTTTTAAAATAATCCAGTATGTTGTTGGGTTTTGGTGGTGATAACACTTTATCCACTGGTTTTGCTAAAGGTGAAAAATATCTCGTGATTGCTTCCACAGAAGTATCTTCCTCGCGCCGCTTCTTGCATGGCTGTGAAAGAGTTCAACATTAATCTTAGTTTATAAAAGAGATGAGAGTCTGGTGACATGAAGCAGCCCAGGATCCGTGGTATGCATTAGTGACACTAGTACTTTTTCAGAGGACAAGTCAGTGCGCTAAGACTGTGTGTGCACCAACTTATCCCCATGTTTCCAACAGCCACCTAACCCTGAAACAAAGATTCTGCCATCTCATAAGTAAAAACCCTGGTCTGAAACTTTGACACCACCAAAACTGGAAGTGACCACAAGGTCTCCTGAACAGCTCTGCAGAGATTTCACAATCCTGCAGCTCAGAAACTCTGCCAGTTCAGATGATCGACCTAGTGGTTACCTTGAGATGTTCACCAGAGCATTTGTAGAGCACTTCACAGAGGATTCCAACACCCCTTAAAGATGTATGAGTCTACTGTAGGCATCTGCTGTATGTTAAGGAGAAACTATACCCTCTGAAATACTTGAAGGGAATGAATACAGAACAATTCATACCTCTTATCGTAACTTAAAGGATAAAAGAGAACGTGAGGCGCTGGCACAGGGTGCCCAGAGGAGCTGTGGCTGCCCCATCCCTGGCAGTGTTCAAGGCCAGGTTGGACACAGGGGCTCGGACCAACCTGCTCTAGCGGCAGGTATCCCTGCCCGGGGCAGGGGGTTGGAACTTTAAGGTCCCTTCAACCTAAACCACTCTGTGATTCTACGATGCGTACGACTCCAAGGAAAATGGCTCACAAAGACCTCCGTAACTCCGCTGGTTTATTAAAACCCGATCTCTTCCGAGATCCCACCGCCCAAGCTGGT
>NW_009942619.1:5303-26877 GCF_000696875.1 Nestor notabilis | reverse complement strand
CAAATTGGTGTCTCTCCAATTTAGAGACAAATACAAACTGTCAGGGCTTCAAAACCAAGCTCCTGCTCTGAACAAAATTGCTAATGTAGGCACAACCTAATGCTATTTATTCTTTCCCTCTACAAGTAGTAGGGCCAGAGTCTATCAACCTTAAAGAATCATCACATCAACTGAAAAACAACACCTGAATAAATAAAAGCGCATAAGGGAAAGAAGCTGCATATATTCCTTCTGTCGGCAATGACTCTCATCAGCACCCTGAGTAAGTGGTGTGTGGGTAGCTATGATTCTACCATGCAAATCAGGTATATTCAGGAAACACACCTTCTCAGTGAGTTTCAAGCCTCTTTACCTTTATAATCTGAGGATGGCTCCATACACATTTTATCAGCTTGGAGATTAATTTTTCTAGCTAAGTAAAAATAACTTCCAAAGTCCAACAAGACAATGAAAAGAAAAAGAAATCAATCGTGTTTAAATATATTTTCTTGCAGTCATTACTTGAATATTGATTTTTCATGAGCATTTCCTGCATATGCTTAACTGCTATGACTTAGGAAGGAGCAGGAGTAACAGAGGTATGTTTAAAATCCAGGTTTATCTCATTAAATGCAGTATATGTGTTTTATATGATGTTGTCTCTTGAAGCCTCATTGAAAGAGGCCATGCATTCAGAAAAAAATGAGGAGCTTGTTTTATACAAGCTTATGTCCAGATACTAGAAATTATAATTTCATTGCTTAGTAATACTAATAATAGTAGCTTAAATTTATATACACACACTTAACATAAAGCTATTTGGTATATCAAACAACTTCAGAAGATCTTTAATGACCTTCTGTTTTCTGTTCTGGATGTTTGTAAATAATTTTCAGCTTTGAACTATAAATTTTCTCTGGTTTTAATGTTTAATGGAAACTTTAAAAACTTGTTTATTCCAATTGTATAAAAGTCCTCACTTGTCATTGCTTGAAAACCAAATCCAGTTATTTCAGATATCCTTAGAGCAATCTATAGGCAATATTCAGGATATCTTATGCTTCAGTCATCCATTGTTTTAGAAATGCATGTTTGTATTTGGAAAACATTGTCTTTAACAAAGGAATTTTTTGTTAATAAATAAATTCATCTAAGGCTTACTTTAAGTACACTGTTCAAAAGGAAAAACAAAGAAACAAAGGCGTTTGAATCAGATGGCAAAAAAAGTTCCAGTAAAATCCAGAAAATATTGCTGGCTTCCCTAGGGCCATCATTTTTATTAGCGTCTTGGGTCAAATTGAGAGAGCTCTGCTCATGGAAACATCATAGCTCTTTTGATTTTCATGTGCTCAGAGAAGCAGGACTTCATAGGTCATTAGGTATTTGTATGGATCCAGAGAAGGACTACAAACCCTGTGAGAGGGTTGGAAAGAATGTACTATGAGGAGTTGCTAAGAACTCTGGGTTTGTCTAGCTTGGAGAAAACGAAGCTGAGGGGGGCCCAAGCCTGTCAGTGAAATATGACACATGAAAATCCATCCGAACACAATAAAACACTATTTTATTGTAAGAGTGGTCAAACATGGGAACCTGTTGCCTAACTGGACATGATGCTGGGTGTCCTGCTCTAGCTGATTCTGCTTGAGCAGGAGGATTGGGCTAGATGTTCTCAAAAGATTCTTTCCAATATAGAGGGTTCTGTGATGCGATGATCCTCTTATATTTCCCTCTTTCTCTGAGAATTTGCTAGTACAATTTTGAAATAAGTTCTCTGGGAAGTTTTAAAAGAGAATTTTAAAATTTTAGTGAAGTCAATGAGAACAATTCAGCCAAGAATATGCACTTTAAAAATTTCAATATCCGTGTATAAGCAGTTACAGAATTGTGAACTGGATTTTAGTGAAAATATACTTAGAATTATTTACAGATTTATGATGATCAAAATACAATAATTCATCCCTTCTGTAATTCAACCAGACATGTCTGTTTAAGAGAAAAAGATTAGTTTATTTATTTTGTCCAGGAAAGCTATCATTTCTTATTCAAAAAAACCCAAACTAATGTTGTTTTTCTATTACATTAATTGCCATAACACTAGCAACATTATTAGTAAACTCCCCATTGAAATATAGTTATCAGCTAGAAGTGAATTGAGCTATGTATTCCAGCATAGTTTATCAAAGTTACCGATTTTCGAGGGCTACAAGCTAATCTCCAACTCACTAAAATATTGTAAAGCATGAGCAATAAATGAAATTCATTTGAAGTATTCATCCCTGAATTCTTAATTGCTTTAGCTTGATTAAAGTCTGATTGGTGTCTAACTGAGCTTAAGAACAAGCTTTTAACATGATCTTTCAGCCAGTGTTAATTTTCGGCTGTCTTCATGCCACAGGTCTGGAAATTTTGCTAAGAGATACTTGACTCCCTGCCCAACAGCTCATCAGCCGGGTCATGAACCAGGTTGATGTCATTACAAATAAGAGAAAGAGAATAAGCATCTTATGAGCAGTAGAAGCATACAGCCACGCAGAGCCTTTCAACAGCAGAACCTGTTATCTTGGGAAGCTAATTTCAGGTCCAAGTTATGAAAGGTACATAGCAGTAGATGAGTGAAAAAGGGTGTTGTGGTTTGGAAAGTTATTCCTGAGTTTTGTGTGGGGAAAATGAAGATTTCTCTTAGACAGCTGGAAAGCTTTTAGCATCATGCAATGTAAGTATGCAGACAACCAGGATTTTTTCGTATCAAGTATTTTGACATTGACATTCTTTGATTTTCACAAGGTTGATTACAGTTCAGATCAGAAAGTTAAAATAAAATTAACACAGTAAATAGTGAACTGGGTGTGAACAGCAGGTTTCTGGGTAAGGAATCTGCCCCAAGAATGTGAATATAAATGGTTACTCTGAGAATTTTAAGATAGGAAAAGACTTAATAAAACCTTGGAAACTCCATGAAGGTCAATTAATCTCTTAAGAGTCAGTGTTTCTCTGAGAAGAACTATAAATTGCTGCAGTGAGATTAAATCTTGAGGAAATGGATTGAAATATAATTTAGAAAAGAACCCAACATAAAACCCTTATCCATGTCAGTTCTTTAATTTGCCACTTAATGAATGACTCTACAGATTCTATTTAATAAAGGGGCCAAAGCAGTGTTTCTTGGAAATACTGGCTTCTGTGCCAGGACATGTTAAGAGAAATGTCCAAGTGAACTGCTAATGGGTGTTAAGCAGGTGGAATTTTATCACAGATTAGCACTAAGCCATTTTGGTGTCTTTCCAGCTTACCTAAATTTTATTTCGTTATTAAGCATGTGTACTGTTAACCCAGTGGGCAGCACAATCTGAAAGAACATGATCCAGGGTAATATCTCCATTGGTAGAAGCAGTTTGTCTTCAAGGTAAGCAAGTTTATGTGAAGCAAATACACATCAATAGTTTTGTGATCATTATCATACTCACAATATCTTCTTTCATTTATTCAGCAAGACTGAATGAGGAGCAGTTTTAAAGAGGAAGTTCTGTTCAAGTGCTCTTTTTTGCGTCAGCAGTATGCTGAGACACCATAAGGGTCAAGAATATTCCAAACCAGGTTTAATATGATGGAAGAAGTAACTGTACAATAATTAATACATTCCATACACATTGAAAGTGCTGTTCAGAAGACCCTTATACTAATCACAGCCTATAAATTTTAGTGTTGCATTCTTAATCAAAAAAAATATCCCATAGTGCAGTGCACTGTGATGGCTGGCTGCAAGGTAACCAACCACCAGGCCACTCTTTCACTCCTGCTCCTTGGTGGGATGAGGGGCGAAAATAAGATGAAAAAATCATAGGTTGAGATAAAGACAGTTTGATAAAGAAAAGACAAGCCTGCACACAAAATACAGAAAAGATTAAAAGAAAGATTATTTACTTTCCATCAGCAAGTTGTCCAGTCACTTCTTGGGAAGTAACTCAGTATGTGTAGTGGTTGCCTCAGAAGATAAAGGTCTTAATACTGAATTCACCCACCCATTCTCCTCATTTATATTAGCATTTATAACTGAGCATGACATCATATGGTATGGAATATCCCTTTCGTCAGATTGGGTCACATTTCTGCCTGTGTCCCCTCCCAACCTTTTGCTCAGCCACATCCTACCAGCATTTGTAAAGGAGTGGAGTTGGAGACACAAGGTTGATGTTGTACAAGCACTGCTCAGCAGTAGCCATAACATTGGTGTGTTATCAACATCATTCTAGCTATTGCTATGGGGAAAGTTAACTCCATCCCAGTCAGACCCAATACACATGCATTGTTTCTACTCATTCCTGCAAATACTGTTTTTTGAACTGCATCTTTTCTCCTTTTATTTTCCTTATTTCCTGCTATGCTATGTTGGCTATAGAAAATCAGTAAAATTAGACCTTTCTGAAACCTATTTATTCCCTTTGTTGAGAAACTCTTCCCTTAGGAAACAGGAGAGTTTTTTCCAGAAATTGATATTGTATTTTAACATTACATGTCAAAGATAAAATTGCAAGTTATTGGGAAAGATAACAGGAAAGCAAAAAGATCTACAGGCTGCCCACAAAATGTTCTGCAAATGTCCTGGGTCCTGTAAAGTATCTGAAATTACACAAAATTACTCTGTCTAGGAGCTGAATTTACTCACTCTGACATTGTTTCCAGCTTATTGCATGTAAGCCTTCTGGTAAGAGTTGTCATGTTTAATTGTTGTTGCTGGCTTTTTTTCATTATTTCATTATTTAGTATGTCTTTCTTAATCTCTGGTTACTTTCAGTAATAAACTGTCTTTCACTAATAAGCTGTCTTTCACTAAAACTGTCTTCACATTGTATTTTGTCCATAGTAGAACATTCTTTAACATCTGTCATCAGCTCTGAAACAAGCAACCCCTGAAATATGCTTTAACATATCTTCAGCTATGCTTCTGCTGTGCACAATGAATTACACACTGAAATACTAGTTACACACAGTTTTAATCATGACCCTAAGACCTCTTGCACTCAGTGTCCTGTATTTGCTGTCATTATGTCCACATATATAAAATTATTTTCCTTCAGATATCTAATACTTTTGTTTGTATTTGTATTTAGCAGAGATTAGTGCTGTACTAACTCATTGGTCACTCAATCCTTGGAGCAGCCAATGGGCCAGGCAGAATAGATAGCACCTAGAGATTACTCTGTAGCTTTGCTCATTCATTTGCTGCCTTCTCTTCCATTTCTTCTAGTTTTCTTAACAATTTAAGATTTATTTCCTTTTTTTAAGATTCTGATCTCTCAAATTAGATTGAAATTGTACAGTGAATTAAAAAGTACCCATGGAAATGCTAGCAAAACATGCACATACCAAACTGTAGAAAGCAAGCAAAAAATTACATGAGCTTCTGAATCTACCTTGAGGAGAAGCAGGGGACAGAGAACAGTACAGGGTTTTCAGCAGTAAATCTTTCTCTTTTGCATGGACTACTTTCTTTTCAAAATATGAGGGCAATACTGACAAGTTTTAATGTTAATTTGATTGGCACAACTATTGCATTTCCCATTTTAATTCTTACCTTGATTCTTTTCTGAGCAAGAAGGCAACAGACAAGAAAGAAAAGCAGAGAAGTTAACAGACATTGCAAATTCAAGATATTCAGGTTTGGGTATCTTTACCTTTGCTTTATCTCCATGAACACTGAGGTCTCACCAAAGTCTTTCATATTCCTTTGTTTCACTTCTTCAAAAAAAGTCTCCAGTGCTTATAATCAATTCTTAATGTATCGATGGAAACCAGACTACAAACGAAGTAGTAACTGTACACCTTATACTGCTGTTTTCTTCATTTTACTGCACCTTATGGCTCTTTCACTGTAGCTTTTTAAATTATTCCTTAGAATAAGAGAGAATACAGCGAAAAAATCAAAGTACTGTAGATGGACAGCAGTAAATAACCACCTTTCCATTTGGTTTTATGAAACCAAAATGGTTTCAGACAGCATAGAAGTTCTTCTGCATTTTTTTTCAGTTTGTTCATTCCCTCTTTCAGGTTTTCCTTAGGAAGACAAGAATTTTTATTTTTATTTAAGTTGACCATTAATTTTAGAATATACTGATCTGATGAAAGTGTAATAAAGAAATGTTGGAAAACCTCACTTTTTTCTTTAAAAAAAAAAAAAGCATCTGTTTACTCTCCTGTTTAAATGAAATGATTTCCCTGACAAAAGAAGGAAACTGTTCTTTATTGTGTGGTCAAGCATTGATATCACAACTGTTTCCTATTCCTTAAACTTGTAATTAGCCATACTGACTGCTTAAAAGCCAGCATGGATAACAGGACTCAGAGAAATAGCAGCAAGAATTAGAGGGTGAAGTGAGGGGTATTTAAGGTAAAGTTTTCCTTTCAGAATTTTATTAAGATTTGGGGTTTTTTTCCAAAAATAACTGAAAAATTAGGACTTGGGAAAACAAACAAAAAAAATCAGAAATAATTTTAAAATTTTAGACTTATTAATTTCTTCAAAATCCTTTTATCCTCATACTGCCAATTCTGTTTCCTGCAAAGCCCAGGGGAAACTTGCTGTAGAATTTAATGGTAGAAAAATTAATGTCTATTAATTTTCAATGTTTACTTAACCTTTCAATTTGCTTGTTATCTTTCCTAAAGAAATGGTTTCCTCAAGGAAAAATGTCTGATGTAGATGAACTTCTAAGGGTTTTTTTCATTATAAGATTTTCTGTGCCTTCTTGATGTACAAATGTACATTTCACGTAAGTAAGCTTTATTAACTATTAAGTGTGATGAATCCCTCATGTTTCAAAAAATCCATTGGAAAAAAACCACAATTGTAGACTATCTAAAATTAGACAAGTATTGAGTGATAGAAATGACTACCAAACTAGTTAGAAAATAATAGATATAAGGGAGACGTTAAGGCAAAAGCAGTTCTGTGATATTGACTGGGAGATGGGCAATGTTTCTTTTTTCTTCTTCTTTTAGAATATGAGTGGGTTCTGGGATTTCCTCTGGTGTTTTTACACAATTATAGCCTAATTGCTATGATAGTGTGTTAGGGTCTTTTACTATTTGACTTATGTCTACTCTGGACAGGAAGAACAAGTGATACTGAAATGGAGTAAGTATTTGCACAGCAAGAGCAGAAAACTGACTGAAGCTATGTCAGATGAAGCTTTGAGAAGATGGCATTTGCTTAGCTAAACAAGTAAAGACAGATCAGTATTCAGACAAAAATTCTTTAAAGAACAAGACTTGCACATTTGTATGGGGAAAGGACCAACTGAACTTGCTGGTAAGGAATGTCTGGTGTCCTCCCTCTGGAACCAGCTAACACCTTTGAAAGCTAGGAAATCAAAATATTTTAAAAATGTATCAGTCTGTCTTTTTATCTAACCTATTGTGTGCATTATGAATTTTTCCATTTACACCTTACGTCATAGAAACCTAGTTTTGGTTGCCTCCTTTTTTTAGGGGTCCCTAATCTATGGCTGAAACTCAAATATGCTGCTTGCAAGACCCTCTGATACTGCTCACAGTCTTATATTTCCCCCCACTTCACTTCTTCCTTCGGTGTGTTGAGAAGATGTACAAGGGTAATACTGGTTTGCTACAGACGCTGCTGGGCCAGAAAAGGTGAGGACTTCTGTGCAAGCTTTCCCACATCTCTGAATTAGTTAAAAACATTAATTCATTTATCCTTCAAGATTAATATGGAAGATATTAAAATCAGATGCTTGTAAATAGACTTTGGAGAGAACTTCTTCCACCTATATCACACTTCCAAGGTAACACTTCAGTGATAAGTGAAGCTATTTTTCATACAGACTCTCTTAATTTCCATTCTACCTCTATATTGCACATATTATTTTCTTCAAACACATTTAAATTAGTTTATGGCAAAAAGAAATCCAGACAAACAGTTATAATCATTGACTTCGAAACACCACAATTCTAAAAGAAGAACAATGATCAACCTTTGATATGTAGACCAGATAGATGATTCATGTTTGGCGATCCATGGTATCAGCTGTATACCTTTGAATACTGTTGGTTATTTCTTGGGATCAGTACGCTGACTGTCAGTCAGACAAACACAGATGACAAGTGTTTGCTTAAAATTATAGAAGATGAACTAAGTATGCCAAGTGGCTTACCCATTACTTCCCTGTCCAGTAATGTCTTTGCCTTCCCTCTGTAGAATCAGAGAACAAAACTAAAATCAAAACCAAATAAAGAAAAAAAAATCTCCACAGATTCAAATAGATTAAATTTTTGAAGTAGCAGTAAGATTTTCTTAACTCTGAAGTTCTGAATCATAAATAATCATCTTTAGGATATTTTCCACTATACTGCATTTCCTGCATGGAAATTTTCTTAGGCTGATCTAGTTGGTATTTATTTGCAGTGCTTCTCACTTTTGGAGATTGAAAACAACTCAGGATTACTTATACTAAATATTTTATATTTCCCCAGCTGCAAGTATGATACTCCAAGTATACACAACCTTTCAAAGCTTTTCTGACTGAGTGAAGGGAATGCCAATGGATTTTCTATAGCAACAGTGTCCAAAAAACACAAAGCAATAACAGACACATTTACAGATTCAGCACAAACACAAGAGATTGCACGAACACCAAGATTGATCTATTCATTTTTCTTTCATTAAACTTGTTCCTCTAGGTCACTTCAAGAAAAAATAATGTGGAGGCATCCCTTGGTGTTTCCAATACTAGGACTGTAAAGTGTATAAAAGAGGATTTTAGACTTCACAGCCATAAACCTGGTATATCTGAAGAGCATTGTAATCAATTCTGAAACTTAAAAAAAATAAAATACTCCCATATTTCTTCACTCAAACTGTACTTATGTAGCAGAAATGAATAAAACAAGAGCTGTGACCTTCAATATCTTCAATGCAGATTTACTCCATGTAAGTTCCTCAAGAAGCTTAGAAGAAAATTTACAGTGAGGAGCATACCATCATTTTATCCTCAGTAACAGATTATTTATGGTTAGTTCACTTAACCTAGGAGTCAAAATTTTTGTCTCCTATAACGTACTTTCTCTTTAATAAAGTAAGCTTATATGACATATGAGTAGCCCATGAAAAAATGCTGGGTTTTTTTTTCTCTCACTAGCCTGCCCACAAGCAGAATGAGCTGTTTGGCCCTGTAGGCAGGCAAAGTGAATATATATTCTGAACTTGCCTCTATCCAAATAAATTATAATTTCCTCCAGATATTCTAAGAAATCCTTCTATACCTCCCTTTGCCACTCATCCTGCTATGTACAGTATGTAAAGAGAAAACGTTTTCTTTTTCTTCTTTATTTAGTATCTTCCCCTCCTTTAATACTGTTACGTAACAGTAATACTACAATTGAAATGCAACAGCCTCACAATCTTCCCTAACAACTTTATTACAACTGTTGTAAAAAACATGCCAATACAAAAGCAACTAGAGATTTGTCAGTATACATTGTCTGTAATTCAGTTGTAATTGAAATGCAAACTAGTAGGTATCCAAATTAAAAATGCTGCTACCAGCACCACTGACTTTATCATAGATCTATGCTTTATTTGCTGCTGTATTACAAATTTAAAAGTACTATAAATTAAATCTGATTTCAAAATAAAATAGCCATTAGATCTAACTGGAGCACCAGACAGAACTTGAGCATCACTTTTCTATTTTGTTGACCTCCTTTTCAGTAGTCTGATAATCACAATCCCCTTAAGGTATATTTGTGTGGTATGCTCATAATTTATATCAATTTAAACATGCCTCTGAAACTAAGAATATGGATAGAAAGGTGTAAATCTACTCACTCTTGGCTTGTATTGAGAGCTTGTTCAGACAATTAAATATTCTCTTGAATTCCATGAAAGAGTGGATGTCTACATAAAAATCCCTTAAAATCCCTGAGATTTAGTGCCAAAATAGTATAGTTTATTATAAATCGGTGAAATTCACTTTCTGTCTGAGGTTGTGCCAGAATCTACTCCCACTTGGAAAAGCTTAACCTGAGTGTAGATATTCCTTTAACCTACAATGCTTTTGCGTCTTTGCACTGCTTGGAAAAGAAATAGGTCTTTCTGTGAGAGAGTGCTACCCATATAGGTGCTCTCTATCCACTATCTTATTTCTGTATTTTTCCCCATCTTACCCCATCTTCTCTCCTGTATGTGGGAAAAATAAAGGATATCTGGGCATATTTTGATGAGCCTGGATAATTCTTGTCCCAGGAGCTAGTAGGCAGCAGGTTACTTTCAGTAACAAGCTGTCCCCTGCATTTTTTTTAATGCTGAATAGCTCAATGTCATTTAAATGCTATTTTAATCCAAATTACTTTGCACAATCTCACTGGATCAAATCCCAGATGTTTCTTGTTCGTGCAACCAATTAGTGACATGCAGATAACAAACATCCAAATACAGAATGGGCAATGCATATACATAAAAAACCAGTACTTTCTCCTTTAAATCACTGTGATGAATTTTGTATTTAAGGTTGTGTACACTCTTAGACAAATACATTCCAACACCAATAGTTTTTTTTTTAAGCTATTTGTATGTCAAAGGCTTTTCTGGCTGAGAATTTATTAGTTGAGTGGGTCATTCTTTTTTCCAGAAGTCACCTCCAGATAAATGTTAAAAGACATGCTCTGTTATGAGATATAGCCTGTGCTGATGTTCCATAATTCAAAGTTATTGAATCATGATGATCCAAATGACACAGTGCTGATACCAGTGACAGCAAAATAAAATTAAAATCCCTGGCAAAGGAAATAGAATTTTAATCTGGTTTTGGCTCGGTTTCATAAGGAAAATATGTTTGTGGTATCATGCTGTCTGTCAGCAAACCAGCTATAATAGTTCAAATAATTTTGGTCATATTCACCCAAATTATTCTTTCAAAGTTAAGTGGAGGAAAGATGTTAAATGAACTAAGGTGAGGCTGGCAGAGGTCTGTCATGACATGTCCAACCTGATTGCAGCTGGCCAGATAACTGCTGTTAACGAGCTGGTGACAGAGCTCTAGGACATCAAAATTGAGCTCCCTGTTGTCCAGTTTGGGCAATTTAGAAGAGCTGTGAAAAAGAGAAGCTTGGAAAACTGCAGCACATTGGACACATATCTGAAAGAAATGAAGTTTTTCTTGGTGCAGGAGTGACTTGATCAAAGAGAGTTAAAAATAATAAAAATGTCCTCAAAAATTCTTTGGTTGAAGTAATCCTGGATGTTTAACATGTACTTATACTTGAAAAGCTGCAAAAATCTTTGATTGACATTAGATCTCCTTTTAGACCTCTGGGCCTACATAACTGAAGTGTCTAAGTAAAACTTGTAAGAGTTAGGCTACACTAATACAAAAATATCTGCAGAATGGTTTAAAATCTTTGCTAAAGAGTTTTATTTAACGTTCATTTTGGATTAGCGAAAGATACCTGCTAAGTATAACTGTGGTTATCAGTGAGGGAATAAAATTATTTGGTTCTTATAGCTAATGATTCCCAAAGCATTTGCTTTTCACTGCAAATGTATCTATTAAATAATGTGGTGACTCCACTGTTGACACATTGCCTCTTCTCTTGATTCTAAATATGAGACTTTTTAAAAGGCAATTGTAGATGCAAAATAATTCTGAAAATCACTTAGATTTTAGAAAATGTACTTTAAATTGAATGTTTCCCCATATCTTGCAGTAGGAATTCCAGCAAATCTTACTCTGGATAACTTTGGGAAGCAACACTTCAGCATATAACAATTTTAGAACCACCTTGATACTCAAAACACGTAGTAAAATTAACAGCAAAGATCTGCATGATGCCATTATTTTCTTCCCAATAATGAAACCAAACGGTCCCTAATATTGTGCATCTTTTAATCTCAGTTAAACACAGGGGACAGACAACATGTGCCAGGCAGGTCTCTGCTGTACCAGCCCAAGTATGGGTAAGTCTTTGAAGTACAACATATGTAAGTAGAAACTAAATCTGTAAAAGGACAGAATGAGTAAGCCAAACACAAAGAATCTGGTTTAGTTTAAGTTAAGGTGATTCCTGAGGACACTTCCGGTCTGAGAACAAAAGACCTTTTTTTTTTAAGAAGAATTCCTATATATTCTGCTTTGTCAAAGTGATTTAGACTTCTCAGAAACACAGAATAAACAAGACTTGGAACTGTTTCAACAGTATTTTATAGATTTTTGTTATCTATTTTATATCATGGAAAGTCCCCAGCTAAAGACTACAGCCCCAAAGAGTGTGGGTGCTGTTGTCTTTCAATTTTACAGCTATTGAACCCAAAAGGATTCCATTTCTCTAATGCTGTATTCGCTAGGTTTTTGCAACTACCTGTTGCTACTGGCTGACTCCCTGTTTACATCTTTCATCTGGTAACATAACCCTGAGCTGATGGTAAGCACTTGTGTGCTTTTACCGACAGAGCAAAGCCAATTATTTTCTTAGATCCTCATAGGGCTCATATGCTCTATTACAGTGAGCTTGCTTGCTATAAAACTTAATATGGAATTTTTTTGTGTGTTAAGAAAGTTATGTATAAAATGTCCCTTAAAAGTGGCATTTGTATTGAGTATGTGAGTGCTAGACAGCTCTTGATTAGTACGCATTTAATGTCAGATGACCTTTAAGATTCCTTTCCAACTCAAATTATTCTATGATAATGTGTCAGAGAGTTGGTTTAAGATACAAGATACTGTCTCACATTCTACTTCATCAAGAGTCAGCCCTGCTGTCAGTTAAACCTCTAGATAGAGATTAAGCTTGTGCAAGGCACGCATAGAAGTTTGTTGACCAGCAAGTACAGACCATAGTAGCAGAATCAAAAAAAAGAGATACAAGTTTTGCAGAACTACCTTTTCTGAAAGACACCCAAAAGGAGGCTGAGATTCTACCTGAAACTTGCAATCAAATCATATAATAATTTATATTGGATGGGATTTCTAGAAGTTAGCTTGTCCTCAAAGGTCCAAGTTCTAAGGTCCCAGCCATGGAGTCAGATTCAAATGGAGCACTAGGTCATGTTGCCCAGGGGCCCGTGTTCTGAAGATACCCAGCAATGGGGATTCCACAATGTCTCTAGACACCTATTCCAATATTTTGCTACCTCAGAGTGGAAAAAAAACCCCAAACAACAAAAAACAAACAAACTTCTGCAAATAGATATTAAGGGCTAAAAGGAAGTAATTTTGCAAGTACTCTGTAAGTTTCTTGTACGTGGTTTTATTCATGCAGGGAACTACTTTGATGGTAGAACTCTGTGTCAACATCTGAGAAAGTTCTTTTTTTCTGTAAGAATCTAAACTTCTCTACAAATACAAATTAGAATTTTTCATTACAAAAAGATTTTCCAGAGGAATTACCACTAATACACAAATTGCCAATCTATGTAATGGGAGGAATACATCTTTCAATTGATCCTTTAAGAACTATTGAAAAACCTCCCCTGTGTCTGGAAAAGAATTACACAGTAATATTTGATAACATTTTCTAGGACCATTCTGAAACTTGATCTACAGTAAAATCAGGGGAAAGAATTTTTCCTAAATTGCAGTTTGCTTTTATGACGTTAATTACTCAAAAAAATATTACTGTCTTGCTATCAGACTGTATTAAAACACAATAAAAAAAAAAAAAAAAAAACCAAAATCCAAATACACTGAATAGGGACTTCTTAGGTTGCTTACGGCCTTTAGAAAATATGTCTATGTCTTTGATAAGAATAGGTAATGAATGCATTCCACATTGCACAGCAGAAAGATCAACAATAAATTCTTAGATCTACATTAATGACTCCTATGTCTGTTACTTCAAAGATCAAATAAATTGTAGTAAGTTTCTCTCACAGTAAGTAGCTTTATTTATATATTTATTTATTGATTCATAGACAGTGCAGAAACTTAGGTACTCTTTAGCACATCTTTATTGCAAGGTGAGTGACATTTAATTTCTAAATTAACACACAGCCATTGTTTCTTGAACTATCAAGATTCCCAAGGAAAATATTTGGGCTAAAGAACACAAGGAGAAACAAAGTTTCCTCACAATAAGAACTATAGATTTACCACCTGGCACATGAAAATGATTTAAGGACTGAATTACTTCATATTAGCTCATTAATTAGAGTAACTTTAGATATCATCATTAGCAATTTATGATGATATCACTGTGGTCAGGAAGACATTGTACATCATACAATACCTCTATGCTGAAATCTATTTCTAAACTTCCTTTAGAAATGCTGATTTTTACCAAGCAGCTAAATATATTTTATCTCTAATTTTTAAATGAACTTAAAGTACATATTTTGGTGGCTTTTTGTATATAATTTCAAAAACTGAAGTAATGGAGATGAGGTGAAAGCAAGAGTGATATCCATATGTACTTGATTTCTAATCACAAGAAAATAAATTTGTGGCCCAATTTCTAAAGGCATTGCATATTGATGACACTTTCAAACAGCCGACTGCAGTTGAGATAATTTTGTGGATTTCTCTTTTTGAAATCACAATCAGGTGTCTTTCTGCTTGACAGCAAGGGCGAAATGTTTCATATTTTTGACAGCTAGAATGTTTGTGAGTTCAGGCATCTAGCTTTGGGTATTTGGTACTGGAAAGTATGGTTTTCACTGATTGATTAACACAAAAGTAAAAAAATGAGTGCTTAAAATTCTTTTGCTACCATGATTAGTATATTACTAGCAACTGTGAATGATATCACTGTAACACTAAGAAATATTTTAATTAGTAGAGTTGTTTCTAAATTATACATAAACCATTAAGCAATAAGACACAGAAAAATGGTCTTGTTCCTGGCCAGCAGGAAGATAATACTAGTTCTGTTTTCCAGGATGTTAGAAGAGGTAATGAGGCAATAAAATCTGTTGTTCAGGTGCTCTCTGTGGATAATTGTGCTGATAGTGCTGGTTAGAAGGAAGGAAGGAAAGAGAAGCCTGAACTCAAATGCTCTGTGTCCACCTTGCAGCTGAGGGAGCTGAAAGGGGAATGCTAGGTATTTGGGCCACTGTCACAGAAATGGTCTGTAGTTTGGCACAAACAGTGCTGCCTGCCAGATAAGAGTTGCAAATGTTGATGGGTAATGACTATTTATCATATTTTAATTCTAAATATTTTGTAAAAATATAAAATGGTTGTTGTGTTCTAGGCAGGCTTTAGTCACAGCAACCAGCCACAAAAGAAAATCCTTCAGTTGTGTGACTTCACCTGTGTCCTCTCTTTCCTTCTCTCTTTTCTCAGACCTGGCTTGGCAGTACATATGATCTCAGTTCAGAGCTGTATTCACTACCTGTTCAAGCTCTAGTTTCCAAAGGATTCACTGAATACCAGTCCTGGGCATTTTGTGGGAAATTTGGTGAATGTGATTTTGTTTGATTTTGAGCAAGAAACAAAACAGGTTCAAAGCTTCATGTGAAATGAAAACATTGCAAACAAAATGACAGAAGTTCTGAACTTCTGGTGTAGCGGTTTTTGTGTTTGTAATTTTTGTATACAAAAATAAGAAATCATAATTGAAAATTTACTAAAATCCAGATTATTTCTGTATAAATAAAAGCGTTATTTAAGTCTTGTTGAATGAGACACTAAAAGACAATTTTCTTTCAGCTACATTTTAATATTTTAAAAAATAAAGCTTTCTAAATATAAGTATATGGCAAATAATTCTTAAAGAATACACTGCTGTTTTCTATCCTCTAAAAATAAATGAACTCTGTCTAAAACACCTCCATGATGTGCTTATTCTTATCTATTTTTTGCTAGAGAAACTTCAAAACAAAGAATGAGAGCATACCTGGTTTTGGTTTTTTTAAAAGAAAATGATAGAGGGAGGAGCTAGGAGAAATGTAATGCATTTGAAAAAGAATTTGTAATTCACATCTCTAAAAGAAACCAGTGGTCTCCTCTTTACTGAAAAGGAGGAATCCTGTATCAAGTTTGATGCAATTTAAAATACCAGTGTGACATTAAAAAAAAATAAAATCCAGATTTTCCTTAATTAGAAAACTAAAAATACTACACTGAACTAGGTTAGCAAAACCAACAAAACTTTAAGGGAAACTGCATTTATATTTAGTTCTGCCAAATAGTTCTGTTCTCTTAATAATTAGTTCTATTCCCTTATAATGCAGGAGTTCACAGTCTCTGTCCAACACTTCACCCTTTCCTGAAAGATACAGAAGCCTCATAATGTTAACAGCTAGTCTTGTTTTCATTCTGTATCCATGGTTTGCTTAGTACCCCTGCCCAAGAAACAAGTCTAGAAGCATGCTTTGCTCTTGTGTGTGTGCAGCTTGAGTCCAGATAGCCTTTACTAGTGGTGGAAAAGAGTCACAAAATTTTATTCCAGCATCCTGACTTTGCATCCTGATTTATGATACATAATTTTCAATTAGGATTTCTTATTTTCATTATTTAGATGAGGTAAAAATTAGGAGTAAAATAACTCTAAAATAATTTTTCATTCCCTAGTTTTTACATAGAATTCATGATTTCCTTGAAAGAAACTGATATTAATTCTCATTGAAATAGTGTTAGTGTGACATTATCAAAGAGACTGCTCATAACTAGCCTTAATCTGCTTCTACTTATAAAATCTTGTTGACTACAAAAAAAGTTAATTTAATAATGAGCATAATCTTCCCATTAGACTATTGGATATCTATGAAAGGTATAAATCTTGGTATGTTCTTTTTAGCAGATAATCCACTTCTGTTTGCAGGAGCACTCAATGGAATGTTATTCTGATCTTGGAAGATGCTTCCAGTACCATGAAAACAACCTTCCATTCTCTTGTCAACAGGATCTTGGACAAAACTGCATACAAAGACAGTGGAAAAACTCCTGATTTATGCACCATCATACCCAGCATGCAGGAGGAGCAGCCTACCTGATGAGGTCATATTATTGCTGGGTTGAAATAAATATACATGAAATGTATTTTGCTCAACTTATTGTATCTCCTATGATGGTGAGGGTTTTTTGTTGTTGTTTTGTTGGGGTTTTTTTTAAGACCAAGGAAGTGGGAAGAGTGTCAGGAAATTCATACCGGAGAGCTGAATAGGGGAGACATCCTAAGGTAATTGATTGATGCAGCCTATGTACTTCTGCATAAATCGTTTGTTGATGTACCAAGAACACTGTATAGACACATCTGACAAAACTGAAATAAATATAACAGTGGGGACACAAATAAACACAAGAAAATTCCACAGAGAATTGTTCAATCAATAATCATCCATCTTGTGGATATGTCCAACTGTTACACACACTAAATACAGCATTGTATTAGTAGTGGTGTGATGGTAATTTTTACCTCAGCATTGCATTAGAACACTGTATCTCCTCAATCACTGCCTCCTTACGCCAGTAAATTAAGTTATTCACAGTTGTGCCTTCTCTGAAAGACTGAGGACATTCTTCAATTGTTTATATAATATTAATTATATTTAACTTTTACACACTGTTTTGTGTTGTTTTTTTTTAATTTCTAAAATGTTTTATCAATATCAACCATGAATTCAGAGCAGACTAAAGATAACTGTGAAGGAAGATTAACCTTTGGCAACTATTTCTGGGGACTAGGGTGATTTCTGAGGAAAGATTATGCACTTAAGGGATTGGTTTTTATTATAACCACTGGCAATTCAGTTAATTTCAAACCATAAAAACGAAAATTTTCCTTACTTTTAACTTTTGAGACCATCACTATTAAAAGATTGGTATTATTACTGATGCTAAAACGTTTATTCATAACTTCCACAGTATTAGGGAAATAAATATATAATAATTTCTAGAACTAATTTTCCAAATATTCTGTAAGTACGTATTTCATTTGGGAAGTCAGATTTTCTAGAATTTGTGTTTTACAGTCATCAACCTGTTTCCAGATACAGTCTCTGAGGTTATGGTTTGTAGGCTTTCAGCAGTAAATTGTCACATTTCCAATCTCTTCTCTCTCTCTCTGGAACTGCTCATGTGAATTAAGAGGTAGAGACATATTTTCTTTCTCCAACCCTCATCCTTCCTCCAGAACAGCTCCAAACCACATTCAGAACAAGAATGGAAGAAAGGAAGTATGTATGTTCCAAGAAACCCAGTATGCAAGCTGCATTTAGAAAAATGTGGCGTTTGAAAAATAGTATTACGAATATTTTAAGCAAGGTGAGTTACAATCTGTGTAAATTATGTGGTGTGTGTATATATATGTTTGTGATTTTCAAGTCCCTAGCTTATTCTTTTCCCATAGCACCCCACCATCCTCTCCCCCACCTCTAATTCCTATTGAAACCTGTCCAAGGGTTCCCATTTTGCAATGAGGTGAAAAACATTTACTCACGGTTGGTGACTGATGTCCTGTCTGAATAACAGCAGTCTTCAATTCTCTAGGAGAAAAGAGCATGCAAAACAAACATTAGATACCTAACCATGCAGCCAGCTATGAGAAAAACACAGATCCAAGCTGCTGGTCTTCACCTCCCATGTTATGGAAACTCCTTTTAACCAACAGCCATTTAAAATTAATTTATAAATATGAAGTTAAGGATAACTGTGGTTAGTCCCCAAAACAGGTTCTCTTTTATTAACAATGATCTCCTGAGTGTTAACAATTCTGATAGTGTAATAAGTCTCATTTACCCTCATCACTTGTGAACTGATTCTTCCATTTTAAAGACAACTCTCATGCCGCCACTAAAGGAAAAAGAAACCATAAATCAACAGCTAAGTTACTGGGGATAAAAACAGTCTCTTCATTTTTGCTACTGCCTTGTGCTGGAATAAAAAATATTTCCAAAAAGATGGAAACAACCAAAGTTCACTTTCCTTTAGATCATCTGCAATGTACAGGTATTGTTTTAATCTAGAAAACAAGTTGTCTCACATCCAATTTAGTTACACTTTGAAACTCTTTTTGCTTTCAGGATCACAGTATTTAGCGTGTGTATAAAACTGCTAAGTGAGCTCTATTTTTATTTAAGGTGCTTTCGGCAGACCTGACTTCCTTATATTCCTTCTTGACTGGCAGATGATGGTCATCCCTTAGTCCTATAAAATTGTAATCCCCTTTTAGAACCAGTGATATAAACAAAGTATGATATTTATTGCTATCAATCTTCTTCTGAAAACAAACAAACAAGCTTTGCTTTCAGGAACATGTAGCTAAATATATTTTTTTCAGTTAGTATAATAGAAGATTCAAGCTGGAAAAATTATACAGTCCAGCAGCCCCAAAGAAGAGTCAGACATTCAGAAAGAGTACAAGTTCTGATAAAAAGTTAGTCTATATTGGTGTGCACAGCACAGAAGCCAAGCTCGTGTTACTTCTGATACAGGCTGAGCACACAGCTCATGTCGGAGAGTAAAAATGAATTAATTACACACTTCCTGAATGCACATCCTTGTTCCCTAGGAACAGGATGCAATTTTCTGACTCCTTTCCATAGCCTCTCATTCTCATTCACTCTGCCTTGAGTGGTATCCTGCTCTCTTTTCCCTCACTGCCCTTTCTGCTCCTTGCCATGGTTTTTGTGCACTTTCCAGAACCAACGCTTTTCTTGTCACTATTTCATGCACTTTGACCATGTGAGGGTCTTTGTCTGCCCCCTCCTACCCTTACTCCCTTCTCACTCCATGTACCAGGAGTTTTGTGTGTGTGCCATTCTGTCTTTCCAAATAATCCTTTTCCTAACAGTTATTATACATTCATATAATGAAATTGAGCTGAATATTGCCTTTGCTCCCATAATAAAAGTTGACATGCATGAGGGAAGAGAATGTATTTATTTTTAGTTTCTTCCCTCTCTTAAGTTGCACTCTGCCTTTGTCTGCATTCATTCCTCCTACATGCTGGGAGTAGGTATACCACTCTTTTCTTAAAATCACTGCTGTGATACTTTCTCATATACTTCATGCCCTTCTTTCTCACATGGGAATAATTTAGGCTAACAATTTCCTCTGCTGGAAGGATGAATACAGGCATCTGGGAGATGTTATATATATCATAAATCAGTTCTGTCTGAAGCCAATAACAAAGATGACTGAAATTAGGAGTCTGTTGAAGATACGCCAGAGGTTCCTTTCCAGTTTTTGCAGCAAGCTACTGGCATCCGCAGTTTCTCCTGATATTTTGGAAGTGATTTAATGTAGATGTTCTTAGTTATATTTTTTCATCCCAATCACAAGAGTAACGGGTAAATGATAGCAAGTTTAGTATGTGGCCTCTCATATTCAAGCATTAAAAATTAATCTATTATTTTAAATACTGCAATCATTTCTTTGATAAATTATATTCTTTCATTTTGCAACATTAAAATTAAAAGTTTCCACTGCTGTCAATCTAATTCTTTTGATGTGCAAAGTAATTATTATTGATTTCTTATTTGTAGAGTGCTACCAGTGTAGTGCTAATTTCCTTTAGACTGGCAAATTGCTGCTAACAAACTTAAGTATAAAACCTTCAGGAAAGGAGCTAGAAGTTAACCTACCGTGCATAAACCTACAGCAAAGAGCAGAGGAGTATTGCCTGAAATTAAGCAGATGTCTCAGTAGGAGAACGAATCAATACTTGGTTATATTCCTTTTCCTGATCTCTTTTTTATCAGGTTTCTTTTTAATGTCTGAGATTCTTCATAAATACAACCCTTTCTCTAATACTTTATACATGGATACTAAACTTCGTAAATATTCCCTTGGAAGTCAGCCTTTCAGTTTCCCCAGTCATCCTGATTTTTTTTTTCTGGGATTTCCTCCTTATATTCTTATGAGTTTATGACAGTACTGACTTTATGAATAAGTAAGGATTTCAGGTGAGTATTATTCTGAAGAGGAAGCAGACTGCTTTTTACACCACAACTGTGGTTCAGTGGCTCATTCATAGAATCATAGGATCATAGAATGGTTTGGGTTGGAAAGGACGGTAAGATCACCTAGTTCCAACCCCCCTACCATGGGCAGGGACACCACACACTAGACCAGGTCACTCAAAGACCTGTCCAACCTGTCCTTGAATACCGCTAGGGATGGAGCATTCACAACTTCCTTGGGCAACCCATTCCAGTGCCTCACCAACCTCACAGTAAAGAACTTCTTCCTTATATCTAACCTGAACTTCCTCTGTTTAAGTTTAAACCCATTACACCTTGTCCTATCACTATAATCCCACTGATGAAGAGTCCCTCTCCGGCATCCTTGTAGGCCTCCTTCAGATACTGGAATGATGTTGTGAGGTCTGCACACAGCCTTCTCTTCTCCAGGATGAACAGCCTGGATTTGTAGTTTGATGAAATGTCCCCAAGAATGTGTTTAATTCTATTAATTGACATTACTGCTTTAATGGTATGCTTCCTTAAGATGATTTATTTGAATAGTGGTGGTGAATGCCATTTACAACTAGATGTGATCATAACAATAATAGTGAAAAATGCTTGTGAGTGAGCTTATTTTCAAGAGGCTAATGTGATATCCTAAATCATCTCAAACATTATGAAATGCTAAGATCACTGCACCCCTTTGCCCTCAAAATGCTTGAGTGTTTTTCACTTGAGGGT
>NW_009942619.1:1082-5272 GCF_000696875.1 Nestor notabilis | reverse complement strand
TTCCTGCTGCTTCAATAAAAAAAATAAAAGGATTTGAAATTCTCTTGTTATTGTTGTAACAGGCGTATTGCTGTCCTGGAAAGAATAGTGAAGTCTGGGTATGGATATTCTTGCATCTACATATATTATCTTCGTTATGATTGTGGTAGAAGAATAGATGTTATTCACACACGTCTTTTGTATTGGTACTCAGTATCATTTAACCTGACACTTTCCTTTTTGTTTGTTTGCAATGTCTTTCTTTCTTCAAAATATTCTAGTTCCTGCATCAGATTCTAGACTAAATGTCTCAGCTTTATTCTAGCTTTCCATAAAAACAGAGGCAGTGTTGATTATGAAATTTCCAACAACATGTGAGCAAAACACAGAATTCCCTCTATATTAGATAGGACACAACTGGAACAAAACGAATACTTTCGGGTCTTACTGTATAACTTTAACCAAGAAAATATGTAGTAAATTTTCCAGAGATGTAATTTAGATGGTTTGTATTTTCAATGCAAACCTCTGTGAATCCAAGCTTGAGTGCCAGTTAATGAACAACCACATTTATAATGGCATTTTAGGAATTCCCAGCAGCATTTTCAAACACAAAGCATAAGAAACTTCCTATGAATTCTTGAAACTGTGGGGTGACTATGCAGCAGTCTTCTCTGCTTATGAAGATGGAATATTCAGTTTTTACCAACAATAAATCAATCTCGATTTTCACTGATAATGGCCTATATTAATTTTCCAATTGTTTTCTTTTGCACACTACATGACATGACCTACCCAGATAAGTAATGACTTATACACCATGAAGTTATAACATAACCTAATAAAGACCAAAATTAACCTGGAATTATTTTATTACTACTCCACATCCAGCAGTAGATGTAACATTAGGCAGAACAGCATTAAAACAAGCAGATGGTCTAACGACTCCTCTGTTGGAAAGCTATTCACTGTCTTTCAATGGAGTAAACAAATACATACGGAAATATTTGCTTTCCACAAGGAATGAATACCTAAATTTCAAAAGTCCTACAGGAGTCAGGACTCTCCTAGTCCTAGAATATTGCAGGAAGTTACACATTTTTCTCATTTACATGACTGCCTACATTAGTATCCCTCAAAAACCTAAAGTGTGTTTTCTACAAAATTTCCAAAATTCCATTTTGATTGCTTGGTTGCTGTATTTTTGCATAAGGAATTTTATGATGTGGGACATCATTTTACACAAGCAGAGTTACTTGAGTATATGGAAAATACAATATAGCTTTGGAAAATTTTAAAAGTACAGTTAGATACGTCAAGCTGCCATTCCTGTCTGTCACACAGTTTTGTTTGCAGGCAGCACAGAGTATTTCTGGTGTGCTCTCTTATAAAACACTGACATAAGTGACATTTGAGATACTTTGTGATAGCAGCAAACATCTTATTTCAATTTCCAATGGTTATGCCCACAGCACTGTAGACTCCCCGACAGTAAGAACGTGTGATATGATTTCTCTCCTGAGGATCACTAACTTGGCACTCCATTGCCTGTGTTTGGTACCTCCATAGGCTTATACCTGTTATTTGAAGAAACAAATTGATGTAAGAAGATACTGGGGGACACAATAATCACTCTTCTGTTGTTTTCTATCTTTGTAGATGTATCATTAAATAAAAATCCTCTCAGGTGTAAGGCAAAAAGCTCATCACACAAGGTTACTCATCAACCGGTCATGATCCACATTCTGATTCTATCACAGCAGACTTTCGCATCTACACCAGGCCAAAAACAGTGCTTTGACTTCATAATCAAATAACTCTCCATTTGATCATACTTATTTTCCTGTTCTTTGAACATCTGATTTCACTGCAAATGTTGCTTAGAGCTCAGTTAACATGTTTGTATTGGGTATTGTAACTCATCTGATCAAGTAATGCATCATTAAACCATTCCTCATCAGTGTCATACAAATCATAGTTTTTGGTTTTGCTCATGGAAAGCTTCTGTATGCCCAAAGGCAGCATTTTTAAGCTGTAGCATAAATATTTAGTGCTTCTACAACTGAAGCGTTTAGATAGATTAGGTTTTGGTAAAAGCTACTGGTCTGATACAGTGGGTTTGTGTCATTTCTGAGAAAGGATTAGAGCTCAGCTGAAAACATTGCAAAGTACAATGTTGTAGTATCAATAACTGTGTTTAAAGCTGGGGGAATGTTGAACTAGTGGCAAAACATACGTGTTTAGCCAGCTTGACTCAAACTTCTGTTCCAAGATTACAAGTGAAGAGTACAGTGATTGTCATTTCACTTACACTGTGAGACTAGTAACAATTGTGACATAACAGTGCAAGACTAGAAACTGAGGCCTTGATTTAGAGAACCAATCTCAACTTCTTATTACCACTGTTGGGATGACTTGACCATAGCTATGATCCACTATATCACAGGTCATATGTGCCTAATCCATAGTGTAGATACAGCCTCTGACTGGTAAATCCACTGAGATTAAAGAAAACAAGCAAAAAAAAACCCTTCCAAGCTCAACTCCTTCGTGCACTACATAAAATACAGTAAATGCATACACTTTAATTTAAATGCAAATGAAAAATGCATAGTAATTAAAAAAGATATCTTGATATGCAAGCATTCATTTCTGCATTATAGTATCACCACAAAAGACAATGAGAGGTTTTTTTTCATGAACTGCTGGACAGATAATGGAGCCGTTTTCTTAAATGGTGAGCTCCTTCATTCGCACAAGTGAAATAATCAGGTTTGTTCAGATACTATACTTATTTCATTCACACAAATGAAAAGCATATTCCTCATTTGGATGCTTTGTGTCTTTTCAGATAACGACAGAATCGTGGAACCAATTCACTCTGTGACATAGATTAAAAATTTAGTGCTATTTACTGTTGTCCCCTAGGATCGCTAACTTCAAAATAGTTCTGATTGGTTTAGTCCATGGCTGAATGAAAAATTATAATCCAAATTTATCTGAAAAACAAATTTTCTCTATGCAATTTTTAAAATGCCTTCTATAGCATTAAAATTACACCATTTTCTCATTTTTGCATAATGGAGATGTCTTCATTAGTAAGGGTTACTGCCTTCTGACAGCAGTGCCAGCAGTAGATACAGAATTTCACTGTTAGAATCCATGGGATTCATGAGCTTATGGAGGATGTTATTTACTCTGAATTATATGTTAACTGTATCAAAAATAGGGACCTCTGAAATGATCTCTGACTGTAACCATGTTAGCATTTAACTTAGTATATCTTGTTACTGTTTCATGTAATCATCTTACACAATTAAACCAATTTCTGCTAAAATATATTTCTATCCTCGGATTTGTTTTCCTTAAATAAAAAAAAAGTAAGTTTTAGTTTTTCTTTACTTTTTAGTGAGATGCTTACTTATTTTTCTTTCTACCATGACTCTATTTCCACCACCTCTGATCTTTAGTCTTTTACAGATGTATCACTCTGTGCTTAATCCCACTAATGTTTATGTTTTCTCCCTCTAAAAGCTGTTTTTGCAGTGACTGTGCACCGTATTTCCAGTACACACATGCCCAATATGCTCCAGATTTTACTTTTCCAGCTATTGATGTCAGAGTAGCCAGGTCTGTGTTCCCCACATCTTACCTAGAAACAGTAAAGAAATAAAATTATCTAGTTCTATTATAACATTTGGAGAAGTTAAGCAAATTGACACAGGATTAATTTTTTTCCCTTCATTCTGCTTTCATGCTGGCATATAATGAATTTATACCTGAAAATTATTAAGGCTGTTTGTCTTTCTCTGAGATTGTTTGATCTTTTTACTCCAGAGCTATGTGCAATATCTGACTTGGAAAGATGTAAAAAGGGACTGAACTGCCTTCTTATGCCAGTGCCTCTGTAACTGCAGTCCATAACCAAGCTGCCAGACTCATTTGACCAAGTTTCCCAGACAGACTAATGAGGTGGTCTTCTGTCATCTTATCGTGGTTCAAGCGCAGCCAGCAACCTAGAACCACGCAGCCACTCGCTCACTCCCCACCCCCGTCCTTTCTTCCCCCCGCTCCCAGCATTCGGACTTCATTTTTCTTCACTTCAAGGGTTGTTGTTTCTGTCTCTCATTTGCTTTTCCCCTTACTTACAGGGGCAACCGATAGTGTCATGAATTGGCCATTTGGTTTAGCTGCAATTTCTGTCACTGTGA
>NW_009942619.1:0-214 GCF_000696875.1 Nestor notabilis | reverse complement strand
GAAAGCCAGACCACTTTCATGATTAATGAGTCTATTGCATTACAAGTCATTACTATGAAGTACAGTGAAACAATAACCTTAGCCTGGGTACCCCAGCCAGTGAACACTAGAACAGCAAATAGTAGCTGTAAGTAAGGTACGACATGCTGTAACTCTGATATCAAGCGCAACAACTCCAGGAACCAATAAACCAGCATTGTGATGAGTGACTATT
>NW_009942618.1:0-590 GCF_000696875.1 Nestor notabilis | reverse complement strand
CAGCTTCTGGGCTTCGGCTTCGTGTCACCCATCATGTTCTGGGCTCCACTTTGGTGTCACCCATCACATTCAGGCCTCCCCCAGTAGAGTTTGGGCTCCGGTTTGGTGTCACTCATCACATTCTTGGCTCTGGTTTGGTGTCACCCATTACATTCAGGGCTCCCCCAGCAGGGTCTGGGCCCCGGTTTGGTGTCACCCATCATATTCTTGACTCCCGCAGCAGGGTTTGGGCCCCGGTTTGGTGTCACCCATCATGTTCTGGGCTCCCCCAGCAGGGTTTGGGCTGTGGTTTGGTGTCACCCATCACGTTCAGGGCTCCCCCACTAGGGTTTGGTGTCACCCATCACATTCTGCTCTCCCTCCCCCAGCAGGGTCTGGGCCCCGGTTTGGTGTCACCCATCATATTCTTGACTCCCGCAGCAGGGTTTGGGCCCCGGTTTGGTGTCACCCATCATGTTCTGGGCTCCCCCAGCAGGGTTTGGGCTGTGGTTTGGTGTCACCCATCACGTTCAGGGCTCCCCCACTAGGGTTTGGTGTCACCCATCACATTCTGCTCTCCCCACCCTCACCCGGGGCGCTGGGGCAGGCAG
>NW_009942617.1:0-260 GCF_000696875.1 Nestor notabilis | reverse complement strand
CCCGAACCCCCAAGTGATGAACCCGAACCTCATGTGATGGACCCGAACTCCGAGTGACGGACCCAAACCGTCTGTGAGGGACCCAAACCCCTGAGTGATGGACCTGAACCCCTGAGTGATGGACCTGAACCCTGCATCCATCTGTCCTCCGTCCCCCCCTGTGCCTCAGTTTCCCCATCCCATGTTCCCGCAGGTCCCACCAATGGAACATCTGCTCCGGTGGGAGGAATCGTCACTTTATTGGGGTCGAGGAGCCCCAA
>NW_009942616.1:4519-9719 GCF_000696875.1 Nestor notabilis | reverse complement strand
CCCCCCCCGATTCTTCAGTGAATCTGGAACTTTTGATTAGGCAATATATTGAATTGAGTACTGACTTAAAAATTAAGTCATTTGTAAGTACATTGTACATTTGGAAATAAAGAGACTGGACTGATACTGTCATTTCCTTCTAAAAAGGTATTTCAAAAGGGACACCTTCACTTCTAGTCCTCCCAGTGGCTGGACTCCAAGGGTAGCTAAGTTACTTTGAAGGCTCTGTTAAGCCAGAGAATGATTTTAATTTTTTTTTCTTCAGTCTGAGACCAGAGCGATGAAAGAAGCAAGAAAAAATAATGACAGACTTCGTCCCAGGAGTCTGGGGCTCCATTAAGTTGTAATGATCAAGTTCTGCTTGAGAGTTAAAGTCTGATGGCTTCTGGGCATTCTCAATTTGAGTAAGGAATAAAGTAGTGTCTTCATGGATGAAAGCAGCAGAAGTCGAAGGCCTTGTATTGGTTGGGCTGACTTTTAAAAACTGCCTGAGCCCACATTTTGTAACAGGTGCAATGTGAAGACATTTAGCTAGGGTGGTCTTAGCTCTAGTTTTAACTAAATTCTTCCTAAATCTGCTACAGTATTACAGTTCTTGCAAAACACACTGCATGTGCATTCCGTGTTCACCAAACCTACCATTAATATGATTCTGTAAATGCAACCTCTGAATTTTATTCTCAAGTTCTGTTGTGATACTAAGTAAAACTATTCTTGCTGCCATTCAGAATTCAGTTTTGCATAATAAAATCCTTGACTGCAGTAAAAGTGATTAATAGAAATGAGTTTCTTTTCTCACAATGAAAATTATTAATATAAATTAATTGTTCTTTATTTCCTAAGGTTGTTTCTTGGATTATAACTATTTGGATATTTGGATCCTTGACAATTTTTTTACTGGCCAGGGTTCTTGGAGGAGAAGTAAGTACCTGTATGCAAAAGGACATAGAGGGAGGTAATGTAAAGTTTCTTGGCTACGCTTTTCAGTAGTAATTGGGTTTTCTTGGTGCTTGGCTTTGGACCTTATAGCCAGCTAAGAATCAATGCAGTTGGTAAGCATAACATCTAGATCGAAAATACAGAGATGGTCAGCTCATCTTCCTGTGCAGTGGATGATGGCTTGCTGGATGTGACAAACAATCTGGAAATTTACACTGTGAATCCCAGAATGTAAACAGGTGTCTGTGATCCAGGACCAAAATCCATTCTTGATGGACAAGTGCTTTCAATTTTTCGGTCGCTGAGCTACATGGGACCCTTTCTCCCCCTTTGCACTGCTTTTGCATTGTCCTTTGTTTAAACTTCTTAATTTTTCTTTTATTTTATTTTAAATGGGGCTAGCAGCAGTTGCATAATGTCCTTGTGGGTAGAGCACCTACCAGTGTTTGTTTTCATCCTTGGCCTGATGCAGTTCAGACCCATTCAAGAATGAAAGTCAACACATGTTCTTCAATGCAGAGCCAATTGAAGTTCTGGCCTACATCCCTCCCTCCAGCTGCTTGCACCAGCAGGGTTGGAATAGCTGCTTGAGCTGTTTACGAATTGAGTCACTAAGTGATTCAGTTGTAAACAACAAGAAATGACTTGCAGCAAGGCCTTCAGACGGCTATGGTGGAACAGTCAGGAGGTTAAAACTTCTTAAAATGGCGCTGCAGCATAAAATGCCTTGAACTGTATCATGAAGTACTAAATATTCAGTGGTACTTGATTTTGATGTTTTTACTATGCATATTGCATTAATGATGAACTAGTGTTTCAAACTTCCTGCATCATTTACATTTGATTTAATCTTTTAAAATTTTCCTTTTAATCATAATTGAGTCTTCTTTTGTGAACACTGTTTAGAAAGAAAAAGATTTTATAAATGCAATTGCATGTTTTTCTGCATACCAGCATAATCCAGATGCCCTTAAATCATGCTGGTTTGTGGCTCAAAATGAAATTATCAGAATGTAAGATGGGGAGAAAGTGCATGTCTGTACTGGGAAGGATCAACACCCGCAAGAGATCACTTGCAAGATGGTCACTTGTTTCACCACTATTTTTCTTGTTAAATCCAAGAAGCCTAGCTAGTCCCAGCAAGATTTCAAACCATAGCAGGGTAAAACCGGACATTATAATCCCCATGAAGCGAAAACCAGTTATGGAAATACTTTGAACAAATATGTTCAAGATAGTCGTAATAAATTTAAACTGGCAATTGGAAGATTTTTGTGCCTTGAAGAGATCAATTTCTAGGTCTTCCACTTCCACAAAAGTCTTCATATACTTTATGTGTTTATTTATATATAATGGGTATGAGTATATTAATGCAGAAAACTTGTGTCTTTCCTGCTTGTGACAGGCAGGACTACAGCTGAGAGGTCTGTTCTAGGGGTGTGCTCCTGGGTATCATATGTACACTCCATGGAGAGTGGCAGTTGAGAACCACTTAAGGCAGAACATGAAAATGTGAGGGGTGGGTGGAATGATGTATTTTAACTGGTGTAAATACTTCCTTTGGAAGTGACAAAATTGTCATTTACAGTGGGTTTGGTTTTTTTAAGAAAAAAAAACCACACCAAAACAATATATGTCTAAGAGACCCAAATGATTGATTAAGAAATTCTAGAGGGTCGCATAGAAAACCGGTTTTCATACTAGCAAGCTTCCATTAGCTGAAATTTCATGAATACATATCACATCATTATTGCTATTCATGCTGTCATAACAAGATCAAATTGGGCCTGGTGACAGATTGAGGACTACAAAGCTTGTTTTTATGTGCTTGAAAATTTCAGGTTGCTTATGGCCAAGTTCTTGGTGTGATAGGATACTCCCTACTTCCCCTCATTGTCATAGCACCTGTACTTTTGGTGGTTGGATCATTTGAAGTTGTTTCTACCCTAATAAAAGTAAGTTCAGTATAATTTATGGAGAATTGTTTATGGCTTTTTTTAACTCACTTTCCTTCAATGCTTCAAGTCTTACCTTATTTAGGACAACAGAATGATGTGTCAGAATACTCAGAACTACAGCATGAGCTCTGTGATCCTTTTGGCTAGCGTGGTGGACATGACTGCTAAGCAAATTCTGCTTTAAGTGTGTGAATACTTGGGCATATACAATGCTGTTGCTATAACAACACCTGTTGTTATCAGCTAACTGCTGTTTAAGGATTTTGCTGTGCTCTACTAGTTGCATTAAAAATAAATAGGATTATCATTTTGAGAAGAGGATGCATAATTAAACCTCAGAATGAAGAGTCTGAAAATAAGCTGTTCTATCCCTCCCCCATCATCCAGATTATTTTTAGCTACTGCAGCATGAGTATGACGTTAGTCATTGTTCTGAGACCTTCCCATAGTGGTAGCAGTACAAAGCTCTCGATAACCTTTGCAGAGAAGGTTGGTATTGTTCTGATTCTACAGATGTGGAATGTAAGGCACAAAGCAAGAATAACTTGCCTGATGCCACCTGCTGTTGGGCACCTTTTGTGAAACTAGCAATGTTCCCTGATAGATCCTTGCGCTACGTAACGTTCCTGAATGCTTCCAGTGCTGCTTAAAGCCCTTATAGGTAGCCTTTGAAGTTGTTGCTGAACTTTTGGAAAGGTTGACTGAGAAAATTCTGTTACTAGCTAAGCTGTATGCTTTTTGAGTTCTTGTTCTACTGATTTGATTGATTATGTCCTTTTAGCTTGGTGGTAAATAGTATAATTGAAGTACATCTGAACTGTACGATAAGTAACAATTGCTGTGTTTGTGACTTGATAACTTGCAATTACTATTAAGTCATAGGGTCAGAAAGCAAATCATTAACTTGCCAGTTAACGGATATGTAACTTGAAAATAAATATATTTTAATGAAACCTCTGTTACTTGATTCCTACTAACAGTTTTATGTTAACGGCAGGGCAAATCATTTTGCATCATTAGATCATTAGTGTGAAAATGGAGGACAAGCCCCATATGGCCAAAACTACCTGTGCTGTGACAAGCACTGCTTGTTACGGCAGGAGAGCTCTGTGCTTGGGAAATGTTTCGTAGTCCAAAAGCTGGGGAGATTACAGTGAAATAGCAAAATGCCAGTCTGCTCTTTAGCAGTTGTAATCCACAAAGTAAACTACTTGAGTTATATGCCTCGATTGTTTTAATTGCTGCAATTTTCCTAATGTATCTTGGGGAATTCAGTCATGATATTGATTAGTCTTCTCGATCAGCTCTGCAGGCCTGGGTTAGGCAGCAAAAATGGAGATATGCGATCACATGCAATTTTTTGGGTTTTGTTTTTATGATGGCAGTTGAACAGGCCACATAATCCCTTAAAGGGCTTCAGCTTCTCTGACAGAACTATGGCAGAAGTTCTTTGCTGGGGTCCTATTATGTCTGCCCTCTTTGGTCTTGTATTTTGCAGAAGACTACAGCGTTTTTTCATGCCACTCAATTTTAAGTATTTTTCCTTTTTTATTAATGTTTGAGGTGCTGCTAGAAGATGATGATGTCTGATTACTTTTTGCTATAACCTTGCGAGTTTGAGCTTTAAATCAAGTTCACTGACCTCAATATTTTCTTTTGGTTTTTTGCTAACTTCATATAATGTAGTGGATATTCATAGTTAATGTTACTTTCTACCAGTCTTCTAAACTGGTTCTTTCTTAACTTCATAAGCAATATAGTTTTTCATACAATTACATGTTGTTTTCATATATGAAACAAATATGTTTTCATACAACTTGTATTTTGGCAGGCTTCTCACTGCACTTGAACAGGAACATGAGGTTCAGTTACCTTGAGGTGGGGGCATCCTTGGTTAAGGATGTATATTGGGTTTTTAAAAATCAAAGATACAAATGAAAGGTTACAAGCCAGACAAATCCTAAAATAAAAAATGGTGATTTAACCCTCTGGTATATACTGTAGCAGGAAGTCAAGTATAGTAACTCTTAAAGAACATAAGGAGTTAGTAGCTGGGGACAATCAAGGTAGAAAGGAAAGTTATTAATCCAGAGAGGTTTCAAACTGGGTGTATGTAATCTTATGGCTTGCTTTGTGGTATCTGTATGTCTTGCATTAGGGAAAATTTATTGTACATCCGTAGCTGTTCACTTAAGTAAAAATGTCCCAAATGAAAATAACGTACCTATTTGTGAAATATTTCTCTAAACTTAAGTTAAAATGCACAGTATTTTCTTTGTGTATGTGGAGTTCTACCCCTCTCC
>NW_009942616.1:0-4488 GCF_000696875.1 Nestor notabilis | reverse complement strand
CCCCTCCTCTCCCCCCTCCCCCCCCCCCCCCCCCCCAATTTTTTGGGGGAGTATTCTTTTTCTTTTTAACTATATTGAGAGAAGAACTAATTTTTATCTTGGTATTTGGAAAGATATTCTTGTGGTGTCAGCTAAGGCTGTTCATCTTCTTTTTCAGTTGTTTGGAGTCTTTTGGGCTGCTTACAGTGCTGCATCATTACTAGTTGGAGAAGAATTCAAGACCAAGAAACCCCTTCTAATTTATCCAATCTTTTTATTATACATTTATTTTCTGTCCTTGTACACCGGGGTGTGATCTAGTACAAGATGTGGCCAGAAACCGTATTTTATTCACTTGCAGACTGATAACGCATAAGATTAAGGAGGCTGGAGATAATACAAGTGACTGTTTTGTATCCAGTTGTCAAGATGTTTTAAGATCGAAGAGCATATTTGTGTATATTATTTAATGAAGCAATTGTAGCTATATAGATTTGTATCAAAGTTCTAGGTTTGTTTAAGACTCTTCAGATTTTAATGAACAAAATAAAAGAACCTTGTGTTTTATAACAAAGTGTAGCAAAACCGCAACTCGATACCTGTGCCAAAAGCACTAGGACCAGATTACTATATTGGAGGAGGAAAATGAGAAGTTAATGGTAATGATCTCAAAGTGCAATTTTTCTTTTGAGCTTAAACACAGCTGGCTTTTTTGGCACAGCAAGTTCTGTAGATAATATATATTTATGAAACAGTCCTGATTGTTCACAGAATAGTCTGTATAATCAAGACATGAAGATACTACTTTTAATTTAGTGCCTCAAGTACTTTGATTTGGCTATTGAGTTTTTATAAATTCCAATTTGTTTTCAAAACATGTATATACTGTGTATTTTGTATCTATGGCTTGTGTGTAGCGTAAATACTCCTTGGTTAAGGATGTATATTGGGTTTTTAAAAATCGAAGATACAAGTATTTGAAGTCTTCATTTACTATCTCTGACCAAAGGAGCAAGATATTTACTGTGCAACATAATGAATTGAAATGCATCTTTAGAGAATAAAATTATTTTACTTAAAAGTATAAATTTACAGAGAAACAGGCAAACACCTTTCCCAACTGTAGAGATGGCTTAATGTTGCAGAACAAAAAGATGATCTATCAAATTTGTGTGATCTTTAAACAATGTTATTTTATGATGACAAAATAAAAATAATGCTTCCCTAACTATGTTTTACAACATCTTGCTCTGTCTTGCTTTTGATAGCATGGTATTTAACATGCATCCATGGTTTGGTTTTGTTGGCTTGCTTTGGTTTTTTTTTCTTTCCCCAGTACTATTAATCCCTTGTAAAGAGAAATAAAAAAGATTTGTAAGGGCAGATTCTCCCTCCACTAAACAAGGCAGAATGACAGCCTTGGTAACAATTACAGTCTTGCTAATTTTGACTATCCAAGGATTATGTAATAACGTGGTGACATGTTAAATATTTCCTGTGTACTGTGTTGATTGCTTATGTAATGGTCCTTATGGTAATGTTTCTTCACAAGGGAAGTCCACTGAAGTTCACTTTGCATGGTACTAACTTAGGTATTTGCAATCTTCAGTATTTAGCGTTGCCAAATAGATTTAAGTTTCTTAGTATTTGGTTTTGGTAACAGGGAAAAAAAAAAAAGCATTCCCCATCCCCTTTTTTTCTTTTTTTTTTTTTTTTTTTTTTTTTTTTTGTGTGTGTGTGCTTCAAATAAAAATCAGCTGTGACAAGGTAATAGCAAGGGCTGTCTGATCCCCAATGGACATATTTCCTTACCAGAACTGTAGTTTTTCAGATTTTTAGGCTGTGTAACTTGCCATTTTAGTAATTTATTTTTACTACTCATTATTGATGCATTAAATTCCAGCTCTACCACAGACCTTTAGCTTATGCAGTCTGCTTTTCTGGCTGATGCTTGTGTTGGTTTCAAACTGAACTACTTAAAAGTTGGTGCTGGCCATAAATTGTAACATAATACTCTACTTGTAATACATTAAAGGAGAAAAACTGGAAGAGAGATGGTCTTTTCACCTCATTTTTGACTTCTGCAGATGTTCTGGTGGAATTACTGCAGATTCATACTAAACCAGTTATACCACCAGCTTAGTTCTTACCTGCAAGTGTTTTGTGAGTATCCATACCACATTCTTAAAAAATGGGGGGGGAGGAAAAAAAGGCATGTTAGCTTTGGAATCTTGCATGATAATCTGGTTTTATCTCTACGTTCATGACTTGCATTTCTTTTTTTAACAGGAATATCCAACTAGTATTAGAAGATTCAACCCAGACCCTGTCTCTGAATACTAATTTACTAAACATCCCCACAAACGTGAAGGGCAAGGACACGTTTAGGTTACTAGGCTGTCAGAGAGCTTTAAGCTTAGTTCCTCTTTGCATAGCTGTTCTATTCGATATCCGTAATGGGTCCTGTGCAACTGAAATGACTATGAATATTCAAAGGCTGCAAGAATGTTCTATTTAATCCCCATCTCCGAGTATCTTATTTTCCTTTATAGTAATGTTCTATGAAATTTATAGTTGGAATTTTAACTGTTCCTTTCCACAGACTTGGCATGTGTAATATGCAATGTAGATATGCACTTAACGTAGTACGGATTTTGTACACAATTGCAGATTTGCACCTTTTAATCTCAGTCTCTCTAGGGTCACCTTTTGCGTATGCTGTGCAAGAAGTATGTACAAACAGCTCTCAAATGGTTCTGATAGTTTGTAATAACTTTGCATTCAACAAACTCATATTTTTAGATGAGGTATGTGTGTAAATACAAGCTGTATTTTATAAAAATTTTGAATTAAACTTGTTTACACAATGTATGAAGCTCATTTATATTTACTGAATTGACATCTATATTCCTATTCATGTCATCAATCACAAGCTTTGAGGCAATAAATAAATATTTGTGATAATAGATACAGTACTCCTATTGTCACTGAAATCCGGGAAATAGACTCTCCAACCAGAAGGACAGGTTAGCAAGCCGACATTACTTTATTATGGCACCCCCTGGGTGCATGGGGGATTGCTCTGCTCATCACTCACACCGAGAAGAGACAGCTTGCAGCGTATGTATCTTTGTTATATTACATATTTATTATAATTCCACAAAATGCCCGCCCAGTTCTTGTTACTCGCACGTAAGACAATTGGGTAGGCAAGGCTGAGGCGCAGGCACTGTGAATTCTCTGGGGGTCATTGATGGTCCTTTGGGGAGAAATAAATACCCTTACTCATTTTACCATTTTATGGAAATCTATTAGCTAAGAACATTGGATGTGTTTAGTCTTTCCAATTAACTACATGTTCTTGTTTGGTCTAATTTGTGACCCTGAGAGGCTCCTCAAGTTTTCTTTTGCAGCTCTTTACCTATTTCTCAGGCCTTGCCAACAGGAGGAAGCCTGCATTCTTCTTGAGAGAAGACATCTGGTTCTTCTGTTGCATGCCTTCCTTATCTTTAGAATTGTAACCTCTACACACAGTAGAACTCTAGTTTAAGAATCGTTGTAGCCCTGTCTATGTCCAAGTCTCTATATTCAGTGAAATACTAATTTGGTATCAATTTGTCTCAAAACTGGAAACACAGAGCACATCCATCCAGCACGAAGTTCCTGTTCCAAGACGCAACGTCTCATTTCAAGGAAGAGGCATGGGTATCATCTTTATAAGACATGCTCTTTGGACCATCTTCTGGATAGAGCAGCTAGACATGTGCACATGAACTTGCCTTCTTCCCTCTTCTACCCATCAGACATACTTCATCATTTATCAGAAAAATTATACCTACTTGAAAACAATATGAAATCAATTGCTTTGGAGACAACATAGAGCTTGAGATCTGCTTTAAATTTTGTCACTACCCTTATCGGTCTTTAATGATTCATCTAAAGTAGTGAAGCAAGCTTGAAAGCTGCTTATTCTGCTCTCAGGACAATTTTGGTAAGGCTGGTGGCATACCCATGTGGGTCTGGTCTTTTCTTTTCCCCTTAGACATGGTATTTCTTAAATCATTTCCCCACTGCAGCAGCCTGTGCTAGCATGGGTCATTCTAATAAAAATACTCTCCTGTAGGAAACCACATTACATTTGAAATGTCAATATATTTGAGATCATCAGTAGCCTAAAAACTTCGTCTAATATTTTAGTAGAGCAGGTCACTCAGATAAAATAATGCCAATAGGTAGGTTTGGCTGTACAAGCTGCACTGGTATTCCAGTGGGGGAAAAGCCTCAGCGAAATACAGAAGGTATTACTAACGTCATTTTTGAAGCTGGGTGAATCCTGCTCCAGAACAAAATGCTTTCAAGGCACTGGGGGCGGGACGCGGGTGGGAAATGCTCCTGGAATGTCTACGCGTCTGTGTATCAAACTTAATCCCGAAGGGAAGCGGTAGCAGGCCGGCGCTAGTATTTCTTCACTCTGTAGCAGAGCTGGAGGCAGCCTAAGCAGGGGCTCTC
>NW_009942615.1:966-10418 GCF_000696875.1 Nestor notabilis | reverse complement strand
GTGCCCGTTACTCGTCTCGAGGAGCCGCCACAGTGGGGAAGGCGTGGGGCCGAGGGGAGAGCAGGGCACGTCCCCTCCTCAGCTGTGTTCTGCCATGTTTCTCCTCCGTGGGGGCATTGGCCATCCTCAGGGCGCTGCCAACTGGTGGCCTTGGCCTGTCCCCGAGGGCTGGGCCCAAGCGAGTACCGGTCAGCCCATGGGACTTGGTAGCCTGTCGCAATCCTCTCACTCTCCTTGAGCTCTCCGGGTGGGAGCTGCTGAGGACTGGCCCACCTCCTGCAGGGAGATGGAGGCCACCTTTGTATCTCGCCCTCTTCCAGGGGCCTCCTCCTTTGCCTTGGCAGGGGACTCGGGGCTGTGGTGGAGCCCCGGGGTCCCTCACCTCCCCCCCTCACATGTGGCAGTTCTTGTTTTGCAGGTGCAGCCGGGTGTGTAGCAACCTTGCTCCACGATGCAGCCATGAACCCTGCCGAAGGTAACGATGGTCCTGGCCTGCCGGGGAGGGGAGGATCGGGGTATGCCCGCACTGCTTAGCTCACCTCTGTGGCACAGAGGGTGCTCTCCTCATTGCTCGCCTGACTGCAGGGATCCTTTGGGGCCAGTGGCTGTGGCTCTGGGTAGGATCCTGGTGGGTGTTACAGAAGGGGTAGGTAGAAGAGATGAATTCTGGGGAGCACAGTAAACCTCAGCTTAGGAGGAGCACGGAGGGCACCAGGCTTTCGCCCAGGAGTTTGGCTGGAGACAGTTACAAGGAGCAGGAGAGAAGGCAAGAGAGATGTGAGCTGTACTGCTGTAGTTATTACAAGTGTTTGGAAATTGGGCATTGCTATGATGAGGTCTCGGGAAGATGAGGTACAGTCTCTTCCGGGCCTGTGTTCAAGAAGAAAATTAAAAGAATGGGATACAAAAGACATGCTAGAGAAGTCAGGAGAAGGGAGATCTCGTGGTGTGGAATGTCTGGAAGACATTGATTTTGGTAAGCCTGGTGTGTATGAGAAAGGCAGTTTGTAATTAAAGTCTGTGAGCATGGTGAGAAAAGGAGGAATAACAAGGAAAGGCCAGTCAGTCGTAGTTTTAGCTCTTAAAACCAGAGGGTTTGTGCCAGTGTAGACTGCAGTTGATCTGGCCTGGCAAGGCTCCTGCCTACCCACTGCCCAGCTGGGACACTGAGGAGCCGGCAGCTGCATGGTCAGACCATCGTCATTCCTTTCCTTGAGCTCGTCTTCTTACCATGGCTGTAGTAGTTTTTAGTTGCATCGTTTTTAGCTCCTTGAGGTCATGTCGAGACAGGTCCCAGCAGTAGCAGGGCAGGCTGCGCTCTGGGCTCCCCTGCCCTGCTCTTGGAAGGGTTTGCCATCTGGTTCTTGCCCTGGAGCAGCTGTGTTTCGGCAGCGGCTGCTGCTGATTCCTGGCTGGTGGGCTCTACAATGGGCTGTGGTTATTCTGGGGGCTGCACATGGGGATGGCTGGGGAGGGACAGGCTCATCCTGGTCAAGAGCAGTCTGGAAGGTAACAGATGTGAGGGGGGTTCTTACTATGGGATGTCTGCAGCAGTGGATGGAGAGACATTGGTCGCTTGGGAGTGAGGGTGAATCTGGAGTGTAAGTGCTGGTATTGGGATGATCCCTGGGGCTGCAGCAGCTGTGGTGGTGGTGTCTGTGTGATAGTGATGCCTCAGCAGATCAAATAGCTGCAGTCCTGCCTGGGAACACACAGGGCACTGCTGGTCCAAGTTGTGTGTCATTACCTCATAAGCCAGCGTCACCGAACTCCACGCTCTTGGAGGGAGCCTGGCTTTGCCCTTACCCTTCTCTCTCCACTTTTCCTCCGTGCCTGGGTCCTGGCTGCTGGCTGCCGCCGTCTGTCCCAAGTGGTCAAGCAGAGGATGCAGATGTACAACTCGCCTTACCAGCGTGTGATGGACTGTGTGCGAGCTGTGTGGCGCAACGAAGGGGCTGGAGCTTTCTACCGCAGCTACACCACCCAGCTCACCATGAACATCCCCTTCCAAGCCATTCACTTCATGACCTACGAGTTCTTGCAAGAGCAGCTCAACCCCCACAGACAGTACAACCCAGGCTCCCATGTGGTCTCCGGAGCCTGCGCGGGGGCTGTCGCGGCTGGCGGCCCTCGCCTTTGGACGTTTGCAAAACGCTGCTCAACACCCAGGAGTCCCTGGCCTTGAGCTCCAACATCAGCGGACACATCACAGGCATGGCCAATGCCTTCAGGACGGTGTACCAAGTGGGCGGCCTGACTGCCTACTTCAGAGGGGTCCAGGCGAGAGTCATTTACCAGATGCCCTCAACAGCAATCGCCTGGTCCGTGTATGAGTTCTTCAAATACATCCTCACCAAGCGCCAGGAGGAGCGGCGGGCTGGGAAGTGAGCCAGAGCCGAAAGCCGTTCCAGACCTGTTTCACCTCCCCTCCTGGTTTGTCTTCTGACCCCTCTCCCTTTCAGTTTGGTTTGTGTTGAAGAGGGGGCAGCGATGTCGTTTGCCTGTGGCTGCTGCAGCTCTGCTCAGGCTGCATGGCTTGCTCTCTCCCAGGGTCCTCCGAGATGTCCCACTGGGAGCTGCAGCCTGGGTCATGTTGCCTGGCACTTCGGTGGAGCTGTGCTCCTGTCCTTCCCTTAACCAAAGCATCCTCTTACGCAAAGCTCATCCCTCCTCAGAGGGGAAGGTGAATGTCCTGCCCTGCCTCTGCCAGGGCTAAGCTGAGCTCACAGTCGCCAAGGAGGTGGCGGCAGCACTGCCTGGGATGCTGGGGGCTTTGTCTGGCTTTTGGCTGAAGCAAAGTGTAAGCCTTGCCGTTGTCTTGTAGCACGCACACGTGATGCTGACTGCCCTGGTGGAGGGCAGGGGGGAGGATGGCACTTGAGTAGGGGAGCCTCTAGGTTTGTTTTTGTTCCTGCTCTTGACACCTCCAATAAAAACAGTTCAGCTCTATCCTCATGTCCCCTTCTTACTGCCGCATGGCCCAGCTCCCACACCACAATCTTCTGTCTGTGCCCAGTGTTAAGCTCTTTCGATGGGTGCCAGAGTGGCATCCATCAAATGAGAGCAGTGGAGTTTAAGGGTGGCAGTATGCTGAGGGGGCCTGCCTGGCCCAGCCACCCTGGCAAGGTGCAGGGAGGAGGGTGGCCCCCATCTGCTTTGGCTGGTGGCCCATCATTTGCTGCTGGCATGGCTTGTGACCCCACTGGAGTAGCTGGGGTTCATGTTTCTCATCCAGACAATCCCACACCCTCAGTCTGACTGGGAATCCTCAGGATGCTTCCAGACTGCTCCAGACTGAGTTGCTGGCAGGAGGGTCCCAAGCTGCGTGGCAGCACAGGGATCATAGGGCTTTGTATACCTCACACAGGAGATTTGGGGCTCAGCAGGGCTTTTGTCCCTGATTTTGAGTGGTCAAAGTAGTTTGATGTTTGATGAGCATCTTAAAATTTGTAGAATCATAGAATAGTTTGGGTTGGAAAGGACCTAAGGTCATCTAGTTCCAACCCTGCTGCTATGGGCAGGGACACCTTCCACTAGACCACATTGCTCAAGGCCCTGTCCAGCCTGGCTCAAAGTGCTAATATTTTCTCCAATCATTTATCAGTAATGACAATTATTGGAATAACTTATTCTTTTAACATATTATTAACTGTCTTGATACTGACCCCTTATAGGGTCCCTCCCAGCTCTGGACCTGTGAGGCGAGCAAGGCTGGCTGGGTCATGTGATGAGCACTGGAATATGGTCATGATATTCCATGTGCTGAGCACTGGAATATTGCCTAGTTGTGCTGACCTTCACAGAGCAGAGCCTTGGGATCCTCAAGCCAGGTGCCTGTGGGTGACGCCTGGCTCTCGCAGGATGTTCCACAGCGCTGGTAGGAGTGGCCTGTGTCCCACAGTGCCATGCCCAAAATAAGTCCCTGGAGGAAGTGCATTCACAGCTGTGGTATGCGCTGCCCTCAGTAACCGGGTCCTGGGTTGGCTCAGGGCTGGCCTGCACAGATGGCTGCTGGGGTGGGCTGTGGCAAGGGAAAACAGGGGTTTTCCTGCTGCTGGGTGACCAGGGGAATGTGCAGCCCTCAGAGGCATAGGGCCTCAGCACTGCTGGGGGGTTGGAGGGCAGGGACCTCCACACTGCAGGGCTGGGTGTCAACACCCTGCCCAAGCCCCAGCCAGCCCCAACCTCACCTTTCACTTACACATCTCTCTTGCCCCTGTTCCTGATGGTGGGTGACAGATGCCTATGGGAGTTTTGATGGCTGCCCAGGAGGTCTCGGTGTCCCTGGGCACAGAGAAGCCATGACCACTGCACCTGCGTTCTGTGCTGTGCCCATCCTCTGCTCCCTGGCATGGGCTACAGGCTCCTGGTCCCTGCTTTTTCTGCACAAGCAGGAGGATGAGAAACTCCTTAAAGAAACAAAAGCCACTGGAGGCCGGGAGCCACCAGTTTTTGTGCCATATCAGGAGCTGGGGCTTTAAGAAATAGCTGGGGTATTGCAAGATTTGGCAACCCTGCCGCTCCTCCACCCAAGAGGGAGAAACATGAGAAGCAGAAATGGCTGGGAGAGACCAGGGAGGATTAGCTTGCCAGGCAGGGCAGCAGGCGGGAGTCTGCAGAAGACAGGTATGACTGGGCTGTCTCTGCCAGGACAGGTTTCCCTGCCCAAAAGTGAAAGCTATTGCCAGTAGAGCTGCAGCCTCACCTTTAGCCCTCACCACCAGACACTGGGGCGATGACAATCCCTGTGGAGGAAAAGGCATAAACACAGGCTGGGGCTGTGGGGAGATTCACACTATTAAATCCATCAGCCGCTGGAAGAAGCTCTATAAATGTCAGCGGGTGAAGGCATGATTGAAGGAGACTCCAGGATGTTTCCAGGAATAACTGCCCACAGAAGTGCTGGGGGAGGGAGTGAGACCCCCCGGAAGGGGGAGGTGATAAGTCAGCACAGCACAGAGGTGCTGCCATGTGGGTAGCTGTTCTGAGCGCTCCCCTGGCAAGGGTCCAGCCTTTGGTAGCCTGGTGCTCTGCCAGTTTACCCAGCTGGGTGAATCCCATTGCAGGCAGCAGCAGCCCCACAGAGCATGATGCTGCCTGTAAGGGGTCTGGCAGAGCTGCCCAGGGGGGTTCCAGGTATCCCTTGGGCAAGGCCACAAAAGACTGGAAAAAAACCTTGTCCTGGTTCAGTCTCCGTCCCCTGAGCTGGGCCTCTGCCACAGACCAAGGGCTGGCCATGGCGGCGTGCAGTTGCTCTCCAGCTCTGCCATGGAACAACTTGCTTGGCAGACAGTTCCTCTGGCACCTTTGGCATGATGAGATGCCCAGAGGTATTTGGTTCAGCTGCAGCTGCTGCCTTTCCAGGCTTTACGTTGGTGAAGCCATGCTGCTCTGTGTCTGTCCTATGGCCTCCTAGGTAGTTGGCTGTGCTTCGAGCGAGAGCCCTCCTACAGCCTCTTCTGAGTAAAGAGGCTATTTTTGGCTTCCAACAAGGAAGCCACGCTCAGCCCAGCACAGTTTTGGAGACAACCCCTTTTCCTTACCCCCCCCTGCAGGATCCCCAGCCACATCCAGCACAGGCAGAGATTTGCTGCCTTGCCTTTCCTGTGTCCGACTGCCCCTCCTGACCTGCCTCTGGTGCGAGGGATGATCCCAGGTGGGCTGAGCCCTGCAGCCCCAGGCAGGCAGAGCTGGGCAGTGCTGCCAGCCTTGCCCTGCTCCAGGTGATAGATCTGGGGCTGCTGCAGTTCTGCTTGCAGCACAGGCCCAAGCTATTTCAGGCAGCCCAAGTTTGCCACGCGAAGAGCAGCTCCAGCGTCCACAGATGCCTTTCTGGGATAAATGGAGACGCTTGTATTCCCACAGGTTAAGGGCAGAGCTAGGGTGATGGGTGATGGAGTGGCTGCATCTACCCCCAGAGCAAGAAGAGGAGACACCTCCAGTGTGTCTGCCCCATACTTTCAGCTGGGGGCTGGTTGGCTCCTAAGTTGTTCCTGCCTTGGAGACCCAACGCAAGGTGCTGGGTCCCAGCCCACAGGGGCCTTTCCCAGCCCAGCTCTGGGGCAGGCAGCAGGGGCAAGGGCACTGTCCTGCCGAAGTCCCGTCCCCTGCCAAACCACATCTTTTTCCCTCCTTGGCCGACTCCCTGGGCTACCCCAAGCTTTCCTGCCCCCCAGCCCCTCTGCAGTAGGTGCCAGACCGCCCTGCTTGGAGGGAGGAGGAGGCTGGAGCCCACAGCACGGAGGTGGGCTCCCAGCCTCCCTCCAGCCCCAACCACCCTGGCTCTGGGATTCCTCAGGGCTCTGTCAGACCCCAATAAAGTTGTACAAGTTCTCATGACCCCACGGCCTTACAGCGGTGGTAAAGGCAGGCGGCAGGGCTGCCTGGACACAGAGCAGACATGGCTCCTGGTGGGCGCTGGGAAACCCTCTTCTGACCCACGCTGCTGCCTGGGTTAAACTGCTGAGAGACAACTCCTGGTTGGGCTGCCCCCAGCCTGCAGTGCAGGAAGGCAGGGAATGTAGCCTGAAAGGTAAAGCTGAGGCTGAAAACCTGCTTTCTTGGCTGTAAAGAGCCACCAGAAGAAGCAATCCGCTGGGCTGGGACTGCTCTCGGGTGTCTGATTTGATGGGAAGATATTGGTTATACCCATACTTAGTGTTAAAGTTCCCAGCAAGGGGCTGTGAAGTGGCCCTGGGAAGATGCTGCCTGGCTGCACTGGCAGCACTGGTGGAAGAAGAGCCTCTCCTGGGCTGGATGTGGGTGGCAGCTGGGGTCACTCTCCCAAGAGCACATAGGTGAGGGCAGTGGGACAGCTCAAGTGTGTCATGACACTAGAGCCTGCTCTGGGATCAGTCTGAAACATAGCTGAAGCAAGGGCTGTTCCAGGGGTTGGGGAGGCTCCAGCCCTAATCTCCCTGGCCCAGGAGATTAGGATTGCACTGGTGGCACTGGCTAGCAATTCACTGCAATTTCCTCCTCCCCAGGATAACTATGGCTTGGGGGCTGACATAGGAGTCTCCTGGCAGGGCACAGATGATGCCTAGCATGGCTAGGGGAGTGCCAGGAAAAATGTAAATCCAAGCAGTCTTCTCCTCTGTTCCTGGAACCTTTGGATGCCCGCTAGATCTGAGCAGTGTGTTGCCTGGAGCACTGCTAAGGGCTATAAAAAGGGGAGAGAGTAGGGAATCGGGCCAAAATTGGGCTGTGGCTCTATCGGGAACACAGCTCCCTCTGGTGAGCACGCAGCTCTAACAGGCACCAGGCGCTGGACACTACAACCATCACAGATGTCCTTGGGCAAGGACTTGCAGGGGGTGAACGCTGTATCTGGAAGCTGCAGGCAATGCCAGGGCATCGGGAATTTGGGGAAGAGGGAGCTCCCACCCTCTTCCATCCATACTTGGATGGATTTCACCGCTTTGGGATGGGAGAAGAGCTACAAACCTGCTGGGTTTCACGAAGACGTGCTGGATGCCTGCGCTCAGAGCAAAACCGAGCCAAGAGCAGGCGCAGGGCAGCGCGGGGTGGCAGGGACAGAAGGTACCTGTGGCTCCGCGTCCCCGGGTGCTGGCCGGTAGATGGCGGTGCCGCCTCTCGCTTGGGGACAGCCCCGGAGCCGTGTCCAGCTGCAGCCGGGGGGACATGGAGCTCCCGGGCAGCACCCGCCCGGGGAAGGGTCTGTGGATTGTGCTGCCCAGGCAGGGGGAGGGGGCACGGTGCAGCCGGGAGGGGCTCTGCTGGGACCAGAGCTCTGGTTTTCAGCAGCGCTTTGCTCTGGAGGGGATCAAGGTGCCAGTCCCCTTCTCTGGACGGGTCACCTTGAATCCCGTGTCGCAGCACTGTGCCCTATCTCACCGCTGCAGGGAGGAGAGAAGGAACGCCTAAAACATGGGAGTCCTCACACCCTGCTTAAGTGTAGTCAGCCTGCGATGCATGGGACAGGCTGGAGGCCTGGTTCAGGGTCTCATCAGACGAAGGGAGGCAGGTCCTGGCCCTCCTGCTGGCAGGCAAGTAGTGGAAGAAACCCTCGCTGGAAGCTCCAAAGCACAAGTACTGATATTTTAGTTGAATTACTGATCAATGGCTGGCCACAGTTTTATTGCCACTGGAGAGCGCTTGTGTGACAACCCAGCATTGCCACTGTCAGGAGGAGCTTCCAGTATCTCTGAGCCCTGACGGCTCTGCAGAGCCCCCATGACCCAGAGCTCACAGCACTGGGTAGCTGTGCTGGGAAGCACTGCAGAGCAGGAGCTGCCGCTCCAACCCAGATCCAACACAGAGGAGCAAGAGCCCAGCACCACCACTGGGTCCCCCAGCTCCTGTCTCCAAGGCAGTGGAGGTGGCTGTGCCCAGATTGAAGTAGATGGGACCAGAACTCAGTGGGGTCTGCCCAGGTCCATGGGTAGCCTCGCCAGCCTTACTGGGAGTGACTCGCTCTGCACACAGGCAAGCTGATCACAGCAAGTGGCTGGTGAAGAGAGGATGATGAAGAACACAACAGGGATAGATGACCGCAGTGGGATGGAGGGAGGGATGGAAAAAGATGGAAAAAGGAAGGCGAGGAAAGCAGAGCACATCTGCAGTGCTGCAGAGGCAACAGCACTGCTCACGTGTGATCCTGAACATGATGGAGAGGCCACAGAAAAACCAGCTACTCCTGAGGTTTGGATAGAGCCTTCCTAAGAACCGCTGGACAGAGGCAAGTTCTGCTCATGGGCTCCTCCTTGGCTGGAAACTTGAATGAAAAACAGAACTGGAGCCCATGCACAGAGCAGGCCTGAGGCCTGGCAGTTGACACCTGGCCACCCCAACAGTCCCTCCTTTGCTTTAAGCAAATGCATTGTTTTAGCGAATCTCGTCCTTGTCCGAAATCAATCAGCACCTTCCTGCTCCCTGCCCTGACTCCCAAACAGCAGTAAATCCCCCCGATCAACCAGGAAGGAACAATGCACGCCCTCTGCCCCTTGACCATGGCACTCTCATCTCTCCCTCTCTGATGTCCCTCTGGCTGCACTACCACAACAGCAGGATCATGCCGGAGGGATCTCCACCAGCACCCTGAGTCTCTTGCCTCTCACCCCACCGGCAGCACTCCGCTTCGCCCCTGGGCGTGAGGGACGGTGCGTCATGGGCGGGCGCTGCCTCCAGCGCGGCCACGCAGCAACTTCCCTCCATTGTGTCTCCCCTCCCTGGACAGCCCATCCAATCTGCATCTCCCACCGTCTCCCTCCCACGGCCTCCACCGGCTGTTCCTCCTCTTTGGAGCACTTCACTTCTGCCGCCCCGCTCCCGGCCCTCCAGCACCGCCAGCCCTTTGTGCCGCTCCGTCCTCCCCATCAGCTTGGGGATATTGGGCGAGAGTCTGCAGAGGGGTCCCTCCCACTAATCCCCTGCCCTCCCCTTAGTCCGAGCTGGTGGGACAGCTGGGATCTGTCCCAGGAATGGGGCTC
>NW_009942615.1:0-926 GCF_000696875.1 Nestor notabilis | reverse complement strand
CTCTTGGCTTCCCCTGGCCAGGCGCTGCTCCAGCTGTGCACAGGGACCATGCGGCCAGGGAGCACACACAGGTGCCACTAGGCACAAGTGGGGTGAGCACAGCACTGACCTCACACCTGCAGCCATGCTGGGTGCTGTACTGATTGATAATGCTCATACTGCCTGGCATCACCTCTTGCAACATGGCCGTGGGGTCCCCGTGTGCCCCTTTGCTTTACATAACTGTCCATGCTCCAAAAACATATGTGGGCAGCATGACCCACGCTGGGGCTCTGGTCTCATCTGGGATGTCTGGTGCTGCTGGGCATGCAGTGGATTTTTAACCAGCACTCCGAGTAGATCTGCGAACCTGGGAGGTCCCATCACACACCCTGATTTCAGATGAACTTGTACTGTGGTTACAACTCCTCTGGCTTGTACACCAAGGCATGAACTCACACAGGTCTCCTATTTCTGCAGACGACAGTCTGGCAGAACATGGAGGAAAATGCAACTCTTTCCTATGGCAGAGACAAATCTCCCCAGGCTGACTGCTGCTGCGGAGAGCATTACCTATCTTTGTTCTTGGCTATCCTGTTTCTACCCACGAGACCACAGGGCCTTAACCACTCATCTCCGAAATTTTTTTTTTCGCGCCCCGGCACCCCCTTGCTGCCATCGGGCAAACAATCGGCTGGGTGTGCCGCATCCTCTCCCGCCGCCCGCGGGGTGGCTTGGGGGACAGCGGGGTGCTGCGCCGAGCCAGGGCTGGGACCCGGGGCTGCTGCTTGCCCGCTCTGTCCCAGCGGTGCTGCAGTGGAAAGAATTTCTCCAGTTCCTTTAGAACAGCAAACCCCAAGGGTGCGCGTTCAGCTTGTGCGGTGGAAATGCACAGCATAAAACCGGGTTTAGCAGCGTGAACAGTCTTTACCTGCTGCTTCTGCCGC
>NW_009942614.1:4595-6932 GCF_000696875.1 Nestor notabilis | reverse complement strand
TGAACCGGTCTACCCGGCCAGCAGAGCAGACCGGTTCATATGCTCTGACCAGTCGGTCTCATCTGCCACAGCCCAGAGTCTCCCAGCGAACACCCGCTCAGAGGTGGCACTAACAGGTGACTGATTATCCTGCCTCTCTCTTGAGGCTCTCGTTCCTCTTCAACACTACACGGAGATGGTAAACTCTTCAATAGCTTGGACAAGCAGTGTCTTCCTGGCAGCTTTCATCCTATTCTTCCCAGCATCTTCATTGTCTGTGTAATGTTTCTAGTGACAGGCTCTTTGACCCTCTTCTTTCTTCTCTCTTCCTGCGTCAAATCCGCCCCCCACCACTGCACCATTGCTCATTGTGAATGACAAAACCCTTATGAATGGAGTGACTTCTGTGGCAATGACGTTTTCTGTGAAATGTGCATCCTGGAGTGAATCTGGAAGACTGAAAGACTTTGTCCTTTGCTTTTGTCAGGCTTCCTCCCACTGTGGATTGGGAACTGGCACTCCACTGCTCACAGTGGTGCTTCCCCCGTAAGATGTGGCCTGTGAGAGCAGCAGAGGGTATCTGGGGGGGGCTTGCAAAGCTGGGCCCTTCCTATGGAATCCCAGAGTAAAGATGGTTGTACCACATGCTGACCTCTCCTGATGATGTTGTGGTTAGTCCAGTCATGCAACCTGCAAACAGTGAGTTGATGGGGAGAGGAAGAAAGGCTAAATCTCTGCTCACCTGCAGCTTTGGGGTGACCGAAAAGTTCATGGAACTGCTTGAACATCAGATTGGCTCTGTAATGACACCTCCAAGGCAAACAATTTTGTATTTCCCTCTCCCAGTGCTGTCTCAGTGGGTTGGAGGGAGGTGCTGGGGCAGGGCAGGGTGTCTGCTGGACATCCCAGCAGAGATCAGCTCTGATTTCCATGGGACGTGGTACTTGCACTTCGTACATTGGAGTGATGTGGACTCAGCCCCAGGGTGCAGGAACCTGGGGCTGCAGGCAGGGGATTTACTGCAGCAGATGAGGGCAGATCCCAACACTGCCCCATGGTGCCAGAAACAGAGGAGAGAGTGGCTACCAGACCCACTCTCCACCTTCTCTCAGACCACCTTCTCCAGGCTGGGGAGAAGGTGGTCTGCTCTTTTTGGGGTAGTAGGAACCCCCAGAACCTTGCCTGCCCATTTCCCTGGCCATGTACAGCCTTGCCTGGCCTCCCACCACTGCTGGTTGGAGCCTGCCTGTGCCCAGAAGCCCTGAATCCCTGACTGTCTTTCTATCTGAAGTGACTTCCCAGCTCACTCACAGTTGAGGGTTTCTGTGAGCCAGACAGGCAGCCCCAGTGCCTGGGGTGGGTGGACCTGTCTCAGCTTTCCAAGGCAGGACTGGGAAAGCTGCTGAATCCAGTCAGCACCCCGTAAGCCCGGCCTCAGGGACCAGCCGAGGTCTGAGCTGGTTGGAACCATTGCCAACACCTCCCGCTGGCTGCATTTCAGACTGGCGACTTGTCAGCATCTGTCTCCTCCCATGAGTGTCCCCTTGGGCTCCCGAGGCCCCGGGCTGCCCCACTGCCACCACCTGCCCTCTCCCTTGAGTTCAACCAGCATGCTGAACGGCTGTGGCTGTGGGGTCCATGCTGGAGTGACAGCCTTCCCGTGCCACCTGGTAATTATCTGTTTGGATTTGTGCTGTGTGACTGTGTTAGACACCCTGGTGCATGTTCTGTTTTCTTCCCTAATTGCTGCCAAGCACTGAGCTACTGGTTTTAAGTTTCTTCCTTCTTTCCCCTCCTCTTCTCCTGCTTTCAAGAGAATTTAGCACATGTCCAAGCATCAGAGGCCCAGCTCTTCTGTTGGGCAGCATGAGCAGAGGCAGCAGAGGCTGCATCCGAGTGGGGAGCGGCGCCAGGCTGTCTGCACAGCGCCGGGCTCATCCCCAGAGGCCACCAGGCCAGGCTCTCTGCCACTCACACCAATGGAGAGGCTTCAGCAGCTCCCACTAGCCCTGTCCCACAGCCCCATCCTGATGTCCCCAGGAGATGTCGTGTCCCACACATCCCATGGAGTTTTCTGGCTGTGCCAGCAATTTCACAGTGCCTTTTGGGTGCCTGGTCCCCCCACGGCTGACCCAGGAGGGCTGTGAGGGTGCTGTGAGGGTGAAAGCAATGGGCTGGGGGCATCAGGGATCTAGGTTGCACCCCACTTAGGACCCATGCCCCAGGCTGAATGGAGCAGAGAAACCATGGACTGGGCTATGAGCATCACTGTTTGGGACACTCCTCCCTCAGTGCCCCTCCATCAGGGCCTGGCCATCTCCATCCCAAATCAAGTGGTTAAAACCATACTCTCACTTT
>NW_009942614.1:4030-4541 GCF_000696875.1 Nestor notabilis | reverse complement strand
GGGTGAGTTGGGGGGGGGGGGGGGAGGTAGCAATGGAGAGAGTCCTCAGATCACATGAGCCACATCTGGATGATGTGCCAGCCATCCTTCGGGACTTGGAGACCATGTTCCTGTCTCCTGGTCCCTGGGCTGGAAGCCACTTTGCTAGGCTCCAGCTCTTCCCCAGGCACCAGCTGGGGCAAGGAGGGAGGGCCAAGTCCCCATCAATTATTCACCTCTGTATTTATAGAGGGCAATGTGTTGAATAATGGATGGTGGGTGCGGGGGGTGCTGGAAGCTGGGCACTGCCATTGCAATATTTATTGTCTTGGTTTGCTGTAGCCACCCGGCTGCCATGGCTCAGCAGGGCTATGGCTGGCACAGGCTCACTGCCCAGTGCCTGGCTGGCACAGTGAGCATGGGCAGCTCTGCCACCACCACTGCCTGCTCTGCCCTCCACAGAAACGATCAGAGGAAGAGCAGCTCTGCTCTGGAGCCAGGCTGAGAAAGCTGGGCTGGTTCAGCCTGGAGA
>NW_009942614.1:3059-3787 GCF_000696875.1 Nestor notabilis | reverse complement strand
GGACACAGGGGCTTGGAGCAACCTGGTCTAGTGGAAGGTGTCTGTGCCCGTGGCAGGGCATTGGAACTGGATGAGCTTTAAGGTCCCTTCAACCCAAACTATTCCATGATTCTGTGATCCTGCTCCATCTGCCATTGGTGGCTGGATCCTGGGCTCTGAGAGGGATGGGAATGTCTGGGTATAAATCCCCATCATGGGGGATACCAGGGCCACGCAGCCCCCTGGAGGACCCCACTCTGTGCCCAGCAGCCCTGCTCTGTCTGGTCCCCTGTTGCCACCCTGCACAGGGACCTCCAGGGTCTCTCTCCCAGTTGATGCCGTGATGACCCTCAGTCCTGCCCACTCTTCCTGCCTGCTCTCCCTGCCAGACCAGCAGCCTCTCAGCCCTCACCCCTGTATTGCAGAGAGACCTGTGGAAGATGTCGAACCCGAGAAACGGCGACACCAAGCCCCCATGTTTGCCCCGCAATGGACTGGTGAAGATCCCCACGCAACCCAACGGCCTCGGCTCCGCCAGCATCACCAAAGGCACCCCCGCTGTCAAAAACCGCCTGTGCCAGCCTTCATCCGTGCCTGCCATCCTCAGCCCGGCCTTAGCGCACCGCAGCGACCTGCCCATCCCCAGCCTGGCCTCCCCGCTCTCTTTGGCCACTCTGGCCGGCGTCTCCTCCCCTCCCAGCGCTTCCTTGGTGGGACTGAACACGAGCGAAGGCTCAGAGCAGCCCTCT
>NW_009942614.1:2619-2923 GCF_000696875.1 Nestor notabilis | reverse complement strand
GGCGGGTGCTCTACCAGCCCAAGTTCTGGGTGGGCTTGACGCCCGTCCTGCACACCAAAGAGCTCTACAACATCCTGCCCGGTGGCGAGAAGGAGTTTGTCAGCCTGCAGGGCTTTGCCGTCCGCGGCTTCGACGGCTTCTGCCTCGTGGGTGTCTCTGACCTGGACATTTGTGAGTTCATTGACAACTACCCCCTCTCCAAGAAGGGGGTCAAGTCCATGAGCCTTAAGAGGTCGACCATCACGGACGCAGGGTTGGAGGTAGGTGACCCCGGTGTGGTGACCAGGGTGGTTGAGATGTGGCG
>NW_009942614.1:2066-2594 GCF_000696875.1 Nestor notabilis | reverse complement strand
TTCCCCCAGCCACAGGCAAGGAGTAGGAAGGTGTCATGGCCATCCCATCCACAGCAGCATTGCAGGCAGGCAGCATTGGGAGTCCTTGCATGTGGTCAGGGCAGTGGGGTGGGCTGTGGTCACAGGCAGGGGGTGAGGATGCTCTCAGGGAGGGTTCATCCCTGCTGTCTGCTGATGCTTCCTGCACAGGCTGCTGGGAAAGCAAAGCCAGGCAAGGTGGTCATGCCGTTGGGTGGCAGATGTGGCAGTGGACGACGAGCAGGATGCTGGGGACAGGGACATCCCTGCTGGCTGGCTGTGGGGGGCCATGTGGACAGGGGGCTGTGGGTCAGATGGAGATGGGGCAACTCATGGTCCTGCACAGAGCCAGGCAATGTCCCCACTGAGGTCCCTTGCCGTGCACCATGGCCTAACACATCACCAGATGCTCCATGGCTATATACTACCCAAGCAGCACCCATGCTGGGAGTGGAATTAATCCTGCCCCTGTCTACAGCTTCGGGTACAGAGCAGGGGCCATGGCCAGGG
>NW_009942614.1:1595-1903 GCF_000696875.1 Nestor notabilis | reverse complement strand
TGCTGTGGGCACTGAGAAGAGCTCAAAGGGAGCCAGGGCTGCACAGGGTGACAGCAGTGCCCAGCGTGCCCTGACGCTCTGCCCCTCGCAGGTGATGCTGGAGCAGATGCAAGGTGTGGTGCGGCTGGAGCTGTCAGGCTGCAACGATTTCCCGGAGGCCGGGCTGTGGTCCAGCCTCAACGCCCGCATCACGGCGCTGAGTGTCAGCGACTGCATCAACGTGGCCGATGATGCCATTGCCGCCATCTCGCAGCTCCTGCCCAACCTCACCGAGCTCAACCTGCAAGCCTACCACGTCACGGACACAG
>NW_009942614.1:764-1572 GCF_000696875.1 Nestor notabilis | reverse complement strand
CACCACCCACACCCTGCGCCTCAACTCCTGCTGGGAGATCACCAACCACGGCGTGGTCAACATGGTCCACAGCCTGCCCAACCTGAGCGTCCTCAGCCTCTCAGGCTGCTCCAAGGTGACAGATGATGGCGTGGAGCTGGTGGCCGAGAACCTGCGGAAGCTGCGCAGCCTCGACCTCTCCTGGTGCCCTCGTATCACTGACATGGCCCTGGAGTACATCGCCTGTGACCTGCACAAGCTGGAGGAGCTGGTGCTCGACAGGTATGGGGCTGTGCTGAGGTGTACCGAGCTGCACCGTGCCGTGCCAAGCTTTGCCATGCTGTGCCATGTCAAGCCATGCCATACCATGCCATGCTGCATTATGCTGAGCCATGCCGAGCCATGCCAAGCCATGCTGAGCCGTGCTGGAAGCAATGAGTGCGGCGTGGGGGCCATGGTCTGGGGACACCCATGGGTGCTCTGCTCCCAAACAGCCATGTCACCCTTTGTCCCATCAGGTGTGTGCGAATCACTGACACCGGCCTCAGCTACCTGTCCACCATGTCATCCCTGCGGAGCCTCTACCTGCGCTGGTGCTGCCAGGTAGGTGGGGGACACGGCGGGCATGGTGGGGAGGGCAGAGTGGCTGGCACCGGCCTGCAGGCAGGCCATGAGCTCAGGGTGGGCACCCTGCTCCAGCTGGAGCCCCCCCAACTTGGTGCTGGGAAGTGGGGTTCTCCTGTGAGCTGAGCAGGACTCAGCCCCAGCACCCAGCTCCTTATCCCCTGCCCCAGCATCCCACAATCTGCTCAGGCTCCCTGCCCCAGCA
>NW_009942614.1:0-690 GCF_000696875.1 Nestor notabilis | reverse complement strand
GCCCCATCCCCACTCTCTTTTCTTTTCCAGGTCAAGGATTTTGGCCTGAAGCATCTCCTGAGCATGAGTAGCCTGCGCCTCCTCTCACTGGCTGGTGAGATCCTTCCCCTTGCTCCCCTGGAAATGGGGTGGCCAGGACCCCACGGGGCTGGGGAGACATTGGATGTGGGGACAGGCACAGCCCGGGGGACAGGCTGGGGGACAGCCAGCATCCTCCCAGGCATCCACCTTGGGGATGGGTCCACAACCAGGCTCTTGGTGTGCTGGGTTTGTTGGGGTGCAGGTTTATTTGGGTGCTGGTGTTTTGGGGTAACAGTGCACATTGTCCCCTTGCAGGCTGCCCCTTGCTGACCACCACGGGGCTGTCGGGGCTGGTGCAGCTGCAGGAGCTGGAAGAGCTGGAGCTCACCAACTGCCCTGGTGCCACCCCAGATGCATGGTGATCGAGTAGTGCTGGCCCCGGCCACCCCGCTCCCGCTGCCGCCCCATCTGACATCACCCACCCCCTTTTCTTTCTGTCTGTTTGGGGATGCAAAAGACACTGTCAAATACAACCAACCCCGGACACCCCCCGCATCGACACCCCGAGGGACACAGGGCTCTGGGTGGACATAGGGACAGTGTCACCCCTCGCCAGAGCTCCCCCCCGGGCAACCTGTAAATTACCCCACACTGCCAACATCGCCCGTC
>NW_009942613.1:0-33346 GCF_000696875.1 Nestor notabilis | reverse complement strand
GGGGAGCGGGGGGAGGAGGGAAGTGGGGGGGGGAGTGAGCGAGCGGCTGCGTGGTTCCAAGTTGCTGGTTGGGCTTGAACCACGACAGGTACAAACCAATAAATAAATAAATAAATAAATAGATAAGCCAACAGATACATGTAGTTTAGATCGGATTTATCAGATTAGTGAAATTATTTGGCTTAAGGCCCATATTAAGCACTGTCACTTAATAAACTGTAAAACTAAAGAGAGAGGGTGGAAAAATGCAGCTGAGTGTGGGGAGAAAGAAGAAGGAACCAAGTCCATCTCCTGTGGCCCTTTCCCACAGTATTTCATGGACAGATCAGATAAAGACTTCTGTGAAACCCCAGAACAAATACTTTTTAGCCTAGTTTTGCCAGTGACCTCCTCAGAGCAGTAAGGAGCATTGATTTGAAAGAGAAAATACATTCTACAGAAGAGATTGAGTGATAAAAAGTTTTGAATCCTCAGCATAAATGAAAAAATTTGACTGAGTATAAACTGCCACTGCCATTTAGAGTTTGGTTAATTTTCCTATTCAGTACTAGAAGAGTTTGAAACCCTACTTCTTACTTGTAAGTCTTTCTGAGAGAGACATCTTGATTTAGCTTTTAGTTAGAATCTACTTAGAAACCTATTTCTCACATAGCGAATATACTAATATATGGGTTCAGTATTGGAACTCAGTGATCTTGTGTTGGGTTAAGAGTAGGTTTTTGTGTAATTTATTAAAAATATATTACTGAGGGGAAAAATACTAGAATGCATAGAAGAATGACATGCAGTTTTCATGGAACAAGTTAATTTATTTAAGAATATGGTGAAAAGGTGTGAAGAAAATGTAGAGTCTGATGCTGCAGTCCTCATGGACATGGTTCTTTTCTTGATGTTAGTTATACTAAGAAAGGAGGAAACTCCAGATCCAATGCGTTGGACTTTGTTTCACTTCAGTCCAGCCAAGCAAACTGTAAAGCTTGACAATTTGATTTTTAGAAAAATTCCTTAGTAGGTCCTGATTTACTTATCTTGACTTATTTGTAACTTGTGGAAATTTAGGGGATTAAGGGAAAGAAAGAATAGTCCTATGCTCAAAGAATAAAAAAGTTTTTCATTCATTCAAGTACAGTGACATCTCAAAATAAACAAAAAAAAGTAGGAAAGGATTAAATCTAAACAAATGGAATACTTACTGAAGCTGGTTTTATGTCAAACTCCTTGGAAATAACACACCTGAATGTTTCTTCCACTGTTTACATCAATACGATTATTTTTCCTCAAAGCAAGTAAAGCTGATCAATTGTATTGAGATATTTTCTGAAGGAAATTTTGGAGGGTTTTTTCCTTTTTTTTTTTTTTTCTGAGACATTTCCTTCTACCTGATGCCTATAGAAAGAGGAAATACATAATCTTCTCAGTAATTCTTATCTTTGTTAGGCAAAGTCTAATGGTTGCTGGGAGTGAAGAGAGAAGAAGAGAGCAGACAAGATGAAGCAGAATTATTTCTTCTGTAGGCAAGCTGTTTATAGTGAGAAATACTCATATACTGCCACCTCTATTTTGTGACAAAAAACAAAACAATAAAGCTCCATGTTCCTTTATGGTCACTGTTTTTTAAGACTGAAACAAGAACTGTTGTTTCTTATAAATACTTTAAACATCCATTCTCTTCTTTCCTCTTTCACCCAATACAGTGTTCATAAAAAGCTAAGAAATAATCTTGTGGGGTTTGTTTTTTTTTTTATAGTCTGTTCATAAACAACAAGCAAAGTTTTCAGGATACATGACTTGAGCTTGCAAATTCTAAAGCTTATAAGCAATGTAACAATACAAAGATATCAGAAGGTTTTGCTCATGCAAGTAAAACTACTAACAAGGGTGTTTTCAGCTATAATTATTCACAAGGCTGTGATTTTCTTGAATGAAATTTTAAGAATTTCTATGAATAAAATGTGTCTGCATGCTCTTATACATTAAAAAGCCATTACAGTACCTAAAAATCAATGTAGTACAAATAATTCTTTTTCTGTAAAGTTGTATTCGAAACTCATTCATCTCCTGTAGCCTTGATATTTTATAGCTGGTATAGTACCAGTGACCTTTCCCCCTGAAATCAGAAGTTGTTCTAGTAAGAAAGTGCATGCACATTTTAAACTACTGCATGATAAAACAGGACATTCTTTCCAGAACTGCTCCCTGCACTTCTGCTGCACCTTAAACCTGCCACTGCCAAGGATCAAGAGGTGAGTGAAGAACAAACCATACAGATATGCTTCAGGTCAAAGTTTCTACAAAAAAAGGGGATGGTTCAAAATATATTAGTTCTTCAGAAAGGACACTGGCCTTTAAAGACAGGGCAGAGGATAATTTCAGTAACAGTAACAACTAAAAAACATATGTCTGTAAAGGCTTGAAATCTGCACTTAAATCTGAGCTATCACAAAGTCTGAGATTTTCTACACTTCCCAGGGATAACGAGAAAATCATATGAAAGTTGGCAAAATTTGAGTACAATATTCCAAAGCTCTTTCTACAATTTGTATCAAGATGTAAGAAAAACATCTGTTTAGAACTACATACTTAATTTTGAAGTCTGAAACTTTATCCTTCAACCTCTTCATCAGTCACTACATGTGTAAACAAAATATTTTTGTATAACACAATCTATTCCCATTTTATGGTTCTCCCATGAAGAAAAACTTTCCTTATTGCTGGGGAGACGGGGAAGGGGAAGGGAGGAATAAATAATTGAAAGCATGAGAAACAGATAGACCTGGTAGATAAATCAGTTTTTCAGGAGTTTAAGCTTTTTCTGAAAATAGATTAATAAGAGAAATAAAAGGTAGTTTTTTTGTGAAGTCTTACGTGAAGAAAACATACTGGTAAGAATCTCCAGGAATTAGTTTGGACAATAGTATGTCTCTGTGTGATTAGAAATATGGTGGAATTTAAGTGAGATTTGTAAAGTTCACGTCTCATGTAGAAGATTTAGGAATGTAACTTGCATTTCTTTATTTTCTTTTGCGCCCAAGGCTATCAAATATCTTTTTGTTTTGAATTTTTGTCTTTAGATGTCTCATTTTAAATACAGAAATATTAAAAACTGTAAGAAAAAATACCCTGTGGAATCCATCAAAGTACACATGAAAACTGCCCCTTTCTTTGTTGATTTACGTAAGAGATTACCACCTTTTACTTTACTTTGATCTCTCTATCCTTAGCAGTTTTCTTGTTCATCCTCTGACCTGGCTTTGTTGAGTGATTCTGGTTTAACTGGTGAAAACCAAATCAATTCAGATTTGTCTAATGACTGCTGTACACAGTCAGGATACAGAGCAAAGTGATGAGCAATTAAATCATAAAAATGAGACGAGTAATTTTGAGCATCTCTACAAAATATAGAGATGTCACATTTGCTTTAAGTCCCACACACATCTTTCAAAAGTACACCCATTTTGTTTCCATAAAAATGTACAAACAAGATAGTTTTTTAGGAATGTTTGTCACTATGACTACATTCAGTGAAAATGAAGTTCTGAATTTCATTGATATTACTGCCTTTCAGGGACTATAAAATCAGAATTTTAGCCACAGTGAAGTTAACCTTTTCAGAAGACTCAGATTTGACACTGTAGTGAAACCTTTTTGATTAACAAGACCATAAGCCCTTAATATCTAACTAAATATTTTCCTGCAGTCTGTGGCTTTGTCTGTGTTCTACCTGGTAGTCTATTTTGTCAACACAAAAGTTTATATGACTGAAAGAAGATTCACGTATAATACAAAATGTTGCACAAAGCTCCCTCCCCATTTATTTTTTAGGAAATAGATTTTTTTCTGCATATATCTCATTTAAAAAAAAAAAAAAAGAAGGAAAAAGCAGTCTAAATGTAGGATTTTAAATGTAGACCTTAGCATTTTTTAAAGTCCTCTGTGCGCAAAAGGTTACTATTATACTGAAATAGAAAAATCATGACTATTAAAAATTCTGATTTTGCATTACAGATTTTTTTTTGCTAATGTTGCTCCTAAAGGCTGCATAAAAATATTATATATAACATTCTAGATATATACGTGTAACTTTACATAATAATACATAAATACGTATTTCATACATACATATATTACTGTTAACAACAGTAACTGAGAACTGTTTAGAAAATATTTTTAAGGCATCAAATCCAATTTGTTGTGTAAGTTTCTTAGTGTTGGGCATTTAGAAGATCACCTAAGTGAACAATCATGGGTTTATTAGAGCTAGCTCCAAGGATTCTTTTCAAATCTTAAACAGAACATGCTGTAAACTTTTGTGATGTTTTAACTGGAAAGTAATAAAAAGTTACCTCAGACTTGAAAGTTTTTGAAAATTTTAAGAATGATAATTTTCTGTTGTAAAATAATGTCAGATATACTCAAAACAACAAAAATTACTCTGGTTCCTTTACTATATAAAGAAATGAAGATGAGTTCAAAACTAACATACTCAGGCTCACACTTTTAGCAGTTTTTACCTACTATATATCTCTATCTCATTCATGCTACTGTGATGCATGGAAGTGGAACAGTTTACAAAATTTTTCTCAAAAAACAAAGGTCCCCAAGATATTCCATCCAACTCATTACTTTGCAATGGTATTCCTATGAGTTTAATTTGAAACTGGAAAACATCATTGCTGAAAGTTAAGTGTTTTCCCATAATATCCCAATGTTGATATCTCAGATGCAAGGTACTGAAAAATACAAACCTAGAAGAACATGTTGGAAACTCACATTTAACAGATTTTTTGCAAATAATATTTCCATGAAGGCCAATGGAATTACCAATGCACAACCATTGTAATTCTGAGATGCCTGCTCAGCTCAGCGGGTTTAATACATAGATAAATTTTGCATTACCTCCTTCTGGCTGTGAGTGCTCATAGAGGAAGGTCATAAAACATTTATAGGCCTAAGAATGTAAATTGCAGCAAAGAGCAAATCCTCAATCTGTGGACAGACCCTTGAAAGAGATTTGTCTAAGAAGTCTGCAGTAAGCATTTGCCCTGTCTCACAGCCATAAAATTTTCATTTTCATTTCCTTTACAGAGTTTACCTTCTGCGGTTCTAATACATAATGCTAAATGCCACCTATACTAAAAATAACATGTAATAATACTAATTACTTAGTATTAATGTTCCATGTACCAAAATGGGAGAGGGAAATAAAAAATGTCCCAGTTCTACTCTAGGTGATAAGGAAAACACAAAATTCAAGGAAAATAGGAAGATCACACTGACAAGAGTGTATAATAGCACTTTGCAACACAAGGACTGACTTCTTACAATCAGATATGAATAAAAAGGTGGTTTATTTAGTTTCATTTCACACAACTTTCTCATGTGACAAAGTACACATTACGTGCTAAAAATGCCCCTCAATATTCTGTTATCAAAATCAAATTATCTTTTCAGTTAAACATTCTAGAGTCATTGAGCTCCTTATTAAGAAGTCCGTTTGAGGCTTCATACCTCACAGCATAGGCACCCAAGCATTCCTGGAAGAGTCTACAGCATAAAATCATACAATAGAATTAGGGTCAGAGAATGACTTGGGTTGGAAGGGACATTAAAGATTATCTAGTTCCAATCCCCCTGCCATGGACAGGGACACCTTCCACTAGACAAGGTTGCTCAGAGCTCTGTCCAGCCTGGCCTTGAACACTGCCATGGATGAGACAGCCACAGCTTCTCTAGGCAACCTGTGCCAATGTCTCACCACTCTCATAGTGAATAATTTTTTCCTGATATCTAATCTAAATCTGTCCTCTTCCAGTTTAAAGCCATTCCCCTTGTCCTGTCACTACATGCCCTTGTAAAAAGTCCCTCTTCAGATTTCTTGTACAAAGATTTCTAGTACAAAGATTTCAAGTTCAGAAACATGCAGGAATTCAATACTGAGAAAACCACAGAATTCTCAAACTCTGAGTATGTGCATCTGTCACTGGTTTTGGAATGGCTTACTAATATAACAGAAGGGATAAACTGGGCTGTACAGAGAGTAAGCATGTCTTCTGGTAATCACTAACAAGTGTGACCACTATCACTAAAACAATGCTGAAATGATTCTGTTAAAAAGTGAGAACCAAGGAGAAAATGTGCCATGAAATAATTATACAAAGCCCATGTTTAGCCATGACCAAGCAGGCTGCAGCTATTGTATACATCACACAAGTTCAGCTGGAAGAAACTATAAAATAAGGTAGAGGAAAAAGTTAATAGTGCTGACAAATGAAATCAGGAGGGCATCAAGTGTAATATACATCTTTATTAATGGCAGAGGATTGATACATTTCTACGTCTGACAACTGAATAGTTCATCCTACTTAACCCCTGCTTCTAACTCCTCTCCCACAAATATTACAAAACTATGTTATTAATTCAAAAACTAGAAAAGTACTTGTCTTGAATCTCATGAGAATCAAATTACTAAACAGCAAACGGGTATCCTAAGCACACATACATGTTACGAAGGTGGCTTTTAGAAGGTTTTGGTGTTATAGAATCACAGAGTAGTAGAGCTTAGAAAGGACTTTTTGAGATTGTCTAGTTCAACCCATAGCTTTTTTTCATACACTCAGTTGGAGTTGGAATTTCCTTCTTCATCAATACATAAGCTCTTTCAACCCACTTCATGCAAGGCAAACAGTGCACTCCTACAAACAAATGCACAGGAGTCAGGATAAAAAGAATCACCGATATGCAGTTCAGTTAGAGTCACATTTATTAAGCTCTGAAGGTCTCATCTGAACATACGTGTGTGTAATATGCTGATTTGACAATATTTAGTTCTCATATACTTTGTAGGTTGAAATGGCATTTATATGTCTTGCCTTTCTATGATAATGGAAATCAAAATCTAATACCCACAATGCCTGGTTTTTTTCCACAGCCACTCCATAAAATTCAGGACCTTTAGCCACAACTTGAGTTTGGCCTTAGAAATGATACATAAACATTTTAACACCGAGACAGGGAAGGTACTGGAAAATAAATGCAAATGCGTAACTGCAGGAATCAGAACATGCAACTTCTCTCCCTACCAGTACCAATGATTTTTGTTTTCTTTCAAATTTGGAAGTCATTTAGTCTTATCTGCATAACAGGGATAACATCTATTTGACAGGGTGCTCCATCACAAATTCTATTCTTGGATCCCTGGTGACACAAGGTAGCAATTACACATCTTTCTTTGTTGCCTCTGGTCTGTTGTGTCAGTTACTATCTCCAGCTCAGCTCCCTACATCTCTCATTGCAATCCTGGTTCTCACTTTCTCTCAGTGCTACACTGTAATTCCAGTCTTTTGCTGCTGAGCTCTTCACCTCAGTATCTGCTTTTGCTGAGCTCTTTCCAAAGCTTATCAGTTACCTGCCTTTCTGCATCCTAGCATCCTTTATAGAGCTATGACAGCAGGAACCTGAACAGTAGAGGGAAGATAACTCACTGGTCACTGTTTCAGTACCTTTGTACTGCTCCAGTCCCTAGCTGAAAGAAGAAAATGGAAGAAAAGTCTACTCAAACCTAAAAATCCCAGGCTAGAACGTGTACAGAAGAGACCATCTTTCACAAAGTTAAATGCCGAGCTCAAAATATGAATCACACAGAAAAATTTGAGGCACATTCCTTTTTTTCTTAAAGCATAAAATTTGGGCAAATTATTACGATTTAAAGGATTTCCAGGTGGAAGACAAATATAAAACCTCAAAAACCTCTCCACCCCTCAGGCTAATGCAATATCCTTGACAATTTTGAAGATCCTTTCCAAACAGGAAAGAATTTCTTATTAAAAAAGAATTCTATTTTTATGTTTCTTTTTATGGATAAATGACTGTGTTTTTCACTGTGTCTCCTGAAAAATAAGCTGGTGTTTCCAACATTACCACCTGAAAGAAACACATCACCTAAATCAAACATCTGCAAAGTTACATAGACTTAGAAAGGGTGCTTCAAATGTTAAGCGTGCCATCCTTCTCCCTAAACTGGAGAGACATGGATTTGATGGATGAACTCAGGAAGGAATTAGCTGGCTGGTCAATGGCCTGATGTCCAAACGGATATCACTGACAAGTAGTGTTCCACAGTGTTTGATGTTAGGAAGGATCCGGTTCAACATCTTTATTGGCAAAATGGACGGTGGGACAGCTACAGGTTGGGGGGAGAATGGATTGAGAGCAGCCCTAAAGAGAAGGACTTCAGGGTGTTGACAGACAAGAAGCCCAACATGACCCAGCACTGTGCACTCGTAGCCCAGAAAGTCAACCGTGTGCTAGGCTGCACCAGAAGGAGTGTGACCAGCAGGTCAAGAAAGGTGATTCTCCCCCTCTACTCCCCTTTGTGAGACCCCACCTGCACTACTGCATTCAGCTCTGGAGTCCCCAATACAAGAGGAGTGTGGATCTGCTCAAACAAGTACAGAGGAGGCCATGGAGATTATCAGGAGTCTGGAGCACCTCTTCTGTGCAGACAGGCTGAAAGACTTGGGCTTCTTCAGCGTGGAGGAGAGAAGGATCCGGGGAAACCTTAGAGCAGCCTTCCAGTACTTAAAGGTGGCCTACATGAAAGCTGGAGGGGCACTCTTTATAAGGGTTTGTAGGGATAGGACAAAAGCAAATGGCTTTTCACTGAAAGAGGGTAGATTTAGATTAGATATAAGGAAGAAAGTCTTTACTGTGAGGGTGGTGTGGCACTGGAACAGGTTGCCCAAGGAAGTTGTGGCTCCCTCATCCCTGGAAGTGTTCAAAGTCAGGCTGGACAAAGCCTTGAGCAACCAGGTCTAGTGGAAGGTGCTCCTGCCCATGGCAGGCAGGTTGGAACTAGATGAGCTTTTATGTCCCATCCAACCCTAACTGTTCTATTATTCTATGATAAGAAGTAATGTTATCTGAACCTCCTGTAACAATAGTGAGTCATACTCCACAGATCATAATTTCCTGTAAGGAGGTAGGTACACTCTACAACTGTCTGAGGATGAGGTTCAGCACTTTTCAATATTAAAACATGAATTCTTTCTGATTGTGTAATGAGAACACAAAAGTAAGAATGTGGAAGTATTACAGTACTTTTGAAGAAAAGTCTGGAAGAAGTTAAAAGAGTAAAATTTCCACACTTCTCCATTCTGATACTGGAGACCAGCTGATATTAAAAAAAAAAAAAAAAAAAAGAAGAAGAAAAAATTATTTCTGTCTCATTATCATTAGTAGTGGTACTCTCTGCAAGAGCTGATTTTGGTCCATCTCAGCAAGTGATTCAGATTCTCCCTAACATTTGTCTGCTAAATCTACAGTTCATCTAAAGCATTCAAGGTTAGAATTAATCTCTACAATCAATTTCAAAAGATTGTTCTACCTCTAAGTCTTGATTTTCATTGAGAAATGTAGGTACTTCCCCCTCCAAATTATTTTCATATCCTGTGAAAAATTAGTCAGAATAACATAACCATATCTCAGTGTTTTTACATGGATCATGAAGTGGCTGTAACTCTAAGGACCAGGACAGAATATCTCAGAAAGGTTGTGCAAATTCCAGGGGTGTGGCAATTTTAGTTTCAGACAGTTTTGGTCCAAGAAAATTAAGAATGATAATTTATAACAGTCTGTTTAGGATAGCTTCCTATAGTGGAGTTTCTGCATTCTTGTTGACAGATATTACATTCTAGCAAGGATGGAGTTGAAGTATTATGCATTTGTAACTTTTGTATCAGGCAGTGTCTTCCATCAGATTAAGGTAACAATGAAGGCACAAACCTAGAAACACCAACTAATTTTGTTTAATTTTAATTCCTGAACTCAACTTTGCAAGAACTTTGGCAACTGCACAGATAGTCTGCTGCTTGATCTGCCCTTAAACAGTCATATTAGATCAACAGCTATTTCTTCAGCTGCACCAGTAAAATCCAAAGCACCACTGTAATTCAAACATGGATGAGCCAAAGAAAGATGTGTTGTGTTAACATGCAGCCCCACATGATAACATAGAAATACATTTTGGCTCTGCCTTTGATGAGAGCATCTGAAGTCTTCAGTAATTCAGTCAACAAAGAAAGGTAGAAAGAATGAATGATGAATGAAGCTACATTTTCAATAATTTGAACAATCTGATAGCAATTATATTTTAACACAGATGAGGAATGGAACTATTTCTTTTCACATAAATCAAGCTCTTTTGTATGCAAAACAAATCAAAATTAACCAAATCTTGCTCCCTTTGGAAATTACTAAAGATGTTGACTCAAACATGACATTTGCTGTGGAGAGGTAGAAGAAAAGGCATTGCATAAACATTTTATAAACAGTAGCAAGGATTGGCCAGTAAGTTGAAACCTGAATGAGGTTTCATTGTCATTGTTTACATTGTTTTTCAACTATCTCATGAAACATAATCATTCCACAAGGTTTTTATGATCACCCTATTACGTTTTCTGTTCTCTTAACTTCTCTGTGTTTTACTTCTAATTTTTCTGGAAACCTCTTTTCTGATAGTATTTTATCTCCATTTTATTTGTGGGTTTGTGTTGATTTTAGAGAGAGATTTCTGTAAGTACTCTTCATTTCTTTTTCTCAACCAAAACACATGATATAATGCAACACCAAATACCTATTTGGGAGAAATCTACAAGTAGCACAAAATGGAAGTGTAGGTTTGCTTTTTGTTTAACTATTCACAAGTAAATGGGTTCTCTGTCTTCCATTTAGTCAGTCTGGTATTTTCCTATTTCACAGGAAATTAATCTTTTCTTGTGACTCATGTCTATATCTAATTCAGTATTTTATGACATAAAATTTTAGCCTACAGAAGCAAATACTATGGGAAACCATAGAGGCAACAAAAAAGGAATTTTTTAAACAGATAATAAGAAAGTTCCAAACTCTAATTTGTGTTCCTTTTAAATGTATTCTTTGGAAGTTAAACAAGCAAAAAAGTGTTATAAAGTCTCTTTGTCAAGGCTTTTCCACAGGATCCATCTCCAAAATTTTTGTTTACTCTTATGAACCAGAGAACGCATGAAATGAACAGGAAAATCGTATGTCCTATGAACTCCACTAATGTGGCTTATACATTTCTAGGTAAAATTAAAGTAATCTTAGCATTTTATATCCAGGTTGTTTATACGCACATGCCATGCTGATTTTCTTTTTGAGGCAATGACACTGAGAGTAGGGGTATTCTCATAGCTAAGTAATGGTTGATTAGATGAAAGGATGACCATATGTCTTCTGAATGACTCTGCCTCAGTAGTTTGTATCTGTTTTCCTGTGCTTCAGGGAGGAAGGGAGGAACTTGCTTCTGTAGTTCACTGAATTAGTAATCATAGTTGCAGTTCATCCAGAAACCCTACTGAATTGACAGTGGTTACACAATTCTTGAGTTACCTGTTCTGTGGATAACAGTGCAGCTCACAAGCATAAAGATACCGGTGTAAGCAAGAAAAGAACTCTTCAGTTATTTGAAGTTCATACTGAGTGGGCATGGAAATTTTTAATGCAAAATGAGGGGAAAAAAATCTGACTCTTAATGATTGCAACTAGTGACTGTGACAAAAGCTTTAACTGAGAGAAAGGTCAAAAGACTACTTATCATGTAAGAAGAGATAAAAATGACTCATTGTAAAGTCAACTATTGTCTGACAGACTTGCATATACTGCTCAGTACATCTTGTAAACATGACATTTTTCATACATAATGAGTAACACTTGTAGCAGGTCTTGTCAATATTTTAAACAAATACAACTCAAGTTCTTATCTCATATCACACACCTGGGGTGAAGTTATTTGGGATTCATGAAATACTACCATTTAACAAGATTATATACTTCTGACAATAGCATCTGCATCTTGTTCTGTATGGCACCAGGTCACTACAGAAAAGAAGACAAAGCCATTTCTTTCTTCAACTTTTCTTGTAGAAACCTGAGCTACAGTGATATCTTCTATCATTCACATGATTTAACATAATGCATGCAAACTTTATGCTTCATAAGACTTAAGTCGACATCAATTATCAAATAGCTTTACATTGTGCTATATAGCTATATAATAGATTCATAAAAATCAGAAGAAAATTAACAAAACAACTGAGCTATCCTACATTTCTTATACATGAAAAATCCCATGTTATGTATTTAAGTAACTAACTGAAACATTTTATTAGATGAGCTGCAGAACGATACCTTGACATGTTAATACTGTGTGACAGGTCTGTAAATATGTCAGTAGGTTAAATTTGGAGTGTTAATTTTTTAATTTTGTCCTTGTTTAATGACTGTTTGATTTATTTTTTTATTGCATTTTTAGGGTTTTTATTTGGGTTTTGGTTTTTTTCATTATGATAATTTTGAAGTCTAACATATTTTATTCTTTTTTGGAAATATATGGTAACTTAGTTGACATTGTCTATAGTAAAAATGCTTTTTTTAAAAGTTATGTGGTATTCTTCTCATTCACATGCTAATTATGTTGAATTGTTATGACTTATGTGTTTGTGCTAGGTATCCATTTCTTTCCAATTTCCCTCCCCAGATAATACAGTTAAATTTTACTCAAAGTCTCTGTGAGAAAAAGTTGTTCCCTCTGTATAAAAAAAAAAAAAACAACTTCTGACAATTGTTTCAGTAAGAGCGCTAACTTTTGGCTAGGGTCTAGCTCTACTTTTTAAGAGCTCCATTTCTTTTTTAGAAATTGAAAATTGACATTTCTGCAAAAATTTGTTAATACAGAGATATGAAACTGAATTTTCTTGCTCATTGCATATATGCTGTAGCATCAAACACATAGTCCTAGAATAAGGAAAGCTGCCACTTTTGCTCTCAATGTTTCTTATCAGACCTAGGCAGATTGGAAGAAAGGGAATAGTTTAATTTGAATAAAAACAGATCAAAAAGGCTACTCTGAAAGGACTAACAAAAGAACTAGGAAAGCCAGATGCTATCAAGAGGAAAAAACACCACCCAAAACCAGTGAAAAAACAGCCATGGGGAAGAGCTGATGATGCTAGAAGGAAAAGAAACTGTGAGGGAGAGATGCCACCAAGCTCTCCATATAGCTATTGGTACCAGACTGACTCTGGCTTGTGCCCTTTTCTTAGCAGATTTCCTTCCAGAACCTAGCAAAATGCAGAAGAAGCAGACTGAAATAAGAGATATCAACTCTCACTTCTATTTCCATTCAAAACCTTTAGATTTAGGTAGAGGATGCAGTATCTATTCTTCTGCACTTTTGTGATTCCACACCTACGCAAATCACTGCAGCTGTACTGTAGAGAAAGATTTGAGACTAATTTGGAATAATGGAGAAACAACTACAAACCCAATTAAAAATATAGCACATTCATACACTCTACACTAGGACTGGTCTGTAAAGGTTTAGTTTATTAACGACCTTACCTAATCTGTGCTGCCCAGCATCTAACACCCCTGCAGAGAGGTGACTCAAAGAAAGACCAAACAATAATTATATATTTCTATATTAGCTAGTAACAGATTCATCAGAGAGAAATGTATTCTTAAAGATTAAAATGAAGGCACATACTCTGCATAGGATTAAGAAAAAGTCTTATGTTTATAGGCTGTCAATAAGTATTCCACTGAGGCACTGGAATTCCTCCATGCCGCAGCCTCTGGCTTCACCTTGTCACTGAATTAAAAAGTTAATATGCTGTCATTAGTTTTCTTCAGATTCACCTGGGCAGCAACAGGAACAGGGAGGAAGATAGAGGAGACAAAGAGAAAAAACTATTACACAAACTTGGATTATCATGGCTAGGTTTTTTTATTAAATCTATGAACAGTATCACCCACTTTCTCCAGATTTATGGACCTTCTTATTTCATGTTTGACTAACAGAAATTCTGAAATCACCTACATGAGCTACCATGACTTTACAAGTAGGGATAACTAATTGAAAAAGATGTTCTTTTTTACCTTTTGTTGCTAGATGCAGACATATCTTCAGCAGGCAAATTAACGTTAGCTTTCTACAAAATAAAATGTCTACTATATAAAAATAACATACAAGTTGTCCTCCTTATCCTGTCACAGAAAGTGATACCATGCTTGAAATAGAAATTGAAAAAATGGGATTTTCTCAAAAGGACAGGAATGGTAGGTCAATTAAACAAACAAACAAACAAACAAACAAATGAAATAACATCCATAAATAAGAAATTATTCATGTGGGGTTTGTTGATTTTTAGTAAGCTTGGATAACTGATAAACTGTCTGTAAGATAATGGAAAATACACTGATTTTGAGACTATGCCAAGCTGAGCTGCTCACTGCTTCAGACACTTATTCCACATCCGCAAGATAGAAAGATGGTTAGGAGACAAATGCCATTGTCTTGCAGTTACGAAATTTGATCAGAAGGCAGATGACTGCCATGGTTTTATATAATTAGACCTACACATTCAACCACTATCTGCAGCAATCAAATGAAAGGAGAGAAACTATTAGCCACTTTGTACCCCTTGTTTTTTGTAGTCCTTGGGAAAGGACGCTTGATTCTGTTCTTGTTCTAAAAGTAAGCCACGAAGAGCAACAGAAGATGGAGTCTGAAACACGTCCTTCTCTTCCATTATCCAGAAATTCCACATGCTAAGTAACGCAAAACTAACACAGATTTTGTTTTGTAATGGAGACCCTAAACCATATAAAATTAGTCATGAGGTACAGTCAGCAAAGAAAACCAATCTAGAATAACACCACAGGAAATAAGAAGATATAGTGTGAAGAAAACTGAAGGCATTTTGATGAGGGCATGAATATAAATACACAAGGAAAATAATCTATTTTCATAGGTTTCCTGGTAGAAATGTATTTTCTGCCCCAGTAATCTGGGCTTAGCCTGTATTCTTCATAACCAGATAAGCCTGGAGATCAAAACAAACAAAAAAGAAAGAAAAAGAAAATGTGCGCACCTTCTGTGGAATGTTTTTACAGTTATTCTCTATATGTTTCCAGTTTAGCAATCTTGGTGTCTTCTGGCCCACCCATGAACACCTGCAGGGATTTATTCTTTTTTTTAATCAATAGCAAACTGCTAAAGAAATACAATAGCTGAAATAAATCTCAGGTCTACAATCCTGCAATCTGCTAAAGACTCCCAGAGATTCACAAAGTCTATTTATTAGAATATAATTACTACCGTTCATGTAAATGAACAATTTATTATAATCAAACCAAAAATGGAATAATATAAGGCAAAAGCCAAAAGTATTACCCATATTGGTCATACTAAAAAAATGAAAATACCAAATACTTCATTTGACTGGCATGCAGCCCAGTGAAAGGAACAACCTGCCAAATAAACAATAATCCCCAATTATCACAGGCTCATATGAGGAGATTGTTTGAGAATATGTTCATTTTATTTTCAGATTTGCTATAATAGAACTATTGTGCCAAGCATTAAAACACTGTTTTCTGATTATACAAATGTGAAATTAAGTCACTGAGCTACCATAGTGGAACAGAAAAACACCCACCCTGAAATGAGCAAAGGTACCACCTGCACAAAAGATCTCTGTACAAGGAGCAAGTAACACTTTACATATGGCAACTGCTCCACATAGGGTGTTAGGTAACTACCATATCTAAAGATAAGGCATGTGATTTTGTATCCCCCTTTGACCTCTGCAAAATTTGATACCATTATGTAGATACTTCTAAAACAAAATGAAAAAAATTTATGTCCTAAAGTATCATAAAAATCAAAATAACCGAAGCAAAAGCCAGTCTCCAGAAATAAAATGAGTAGGTGCCTAGAAAGTATAGTTTCAAGTGCAAAATGTACAATCTTCTTTTTAATCTTAATTGCACCTGCAGCTATTCTGCTTGGAATACAATATGACCTTTCCCTGTTTCATCTTTTTCTTGCAAGCATACCTTTAATTTCTTTCCTTTCCTCCTTTTAGTGTCAAACAGTTTTTCTGTTATGCAAGTACTAATGACTTCGTTATACTTGATTGTTTAAAACTCCTTTAGGTGCAAAATCTGACAATTTTTTCTGTAGTCTCATCTGATAGAAAAGGTAAAAGTAGGACCAATATGGGCACATAGAAAATCTAGCACATGAATAGCTATAGAGATTTGCTTCAATATTTCTGTTCTGTGGACTCATTTTCTTTTTTTCCAGGCTGCCAAGTCTTTATCTATGTCTTTCATTTTTTAGAATTCATTTATCAGCTTTCTAGATTAATGCTGTAGTCTAATTTATGCTTGAGTTTCTATAAACAAGATAACCAGAACCCAACAGTTCATTTCCAAATAGTAACTTGCTATTCCTAAGAGACTCTGCAGTTACATTGAACAGCACCAGAGGTGCCTTAGTGCCTTAGCTACGGATGTGCTAAGAGCCAACTGTTTACAGCTCTGTACCCATTCACCAAGCTGCTGTGGCAATGTTCTTCCAGAGCCACTGTTCTAGTTTTCACATGTATTCTGATACTATTTTCTTGGTGCAAATGCTCTCATGGGCTTACACTTGAAATCATAGAATCAGCTAGGTTGGAAAATACTTTTAAGACCACCAAGTCCAACCTCTACCCCAGGACTGCAAAGCCCACCAGTAAACCATGCCATCATGGGCCTCACCTACGCAGTTTTTGGAAAGCAATTGTCACTGGCATGAGAAATGCCTTTTTCCTTCATTTCTCGCTTGTCAGATTTCAGAGTAGGCCAGATACAGATCACAACAAAGCAGATAAGCCAATGAAATACTTGAAAGATACTAGCCAATATTTCATGTGGACAGACACTGAACAGCCAATGAACTTGCAACACTGATGTCTAATTAGCATGCTCCAACCAGCATTAATAATGTCACAAGTAGGAACAAACAATAGGAAGTTTGAGGACATCCTGAAGAAAAACATGCATTACTGGGAGAAAAGCAAGGCAAAATTGTTAGCAGCATCATCCATACTTCCTATACTGCATTGGAGAAACCTGCCCCCTCACTGGAGGAGAACATTTTGTCTGGGACACCCACTGCTGTTTTTTTCAGCCAATTACTGTAGAGATTTTTCCGTTTCTCATTCATCTCTTCTTTATTTTTCCTCCAAAATTAACTTTCTTTGCTACAATCAATGTATTAACAACTATGAATCCTATTATAAAAATCTTCATGCATGTGAAACTATCTTGCCCTCCTTTAGGCAATGGCTACTTTCTTCATGTGAGCCAATAGCTGTCATTCTTTACCATTTGCTGCCAAATACAAACATCAAGCTTATCCTTTTTAGCCATAGAATTACCTATATTTCAGTGTTGTTAAACTATTCTTATCTTGGGAGTGATTTCTATCTTAAAGCACTGTTCTAAATGTAGACACAATCTCTTTCACATTTAATTTCTAAGCCAACTAAAACAATTATAAAACTAGTGTTCAGCGTTACTTTAAATATCATTGTTCCTAGATCTAAACAAATTTCTGTTCTTAAACTTATATAGAAATGCAATTGTTTTAAACATGCTATTTGCCTCTAGAATAATTCATCAGAATTATTCTAAATAATATCCTAAAATAATTCTATCAGAATTCATCATGCTATCTTCAATATCTTCCATGAGCAGCAGACACCATTAGTTCTCACACCTAAGACATTTCATAGATTAATAGACAATCTTTATTCCTAGATGCTGGACAAGTGAACTCTCTACTTTTAACGTCAAAAGTTAGAAGGATGCTCCTTCCTACTGCAAGAGCTTGTTGGTGTATCAACCTATAAACTGTAGAGCTTGAAGGAAGGAAAAGACAAGGTTTGGAATGTGTTTATAGCTTCACATCAAAGAAAGACAGTGAATGTTGTATGAACTCAGCCAGCAACTGGGACAGCATATGGACTAGAACAGTTTTCAAAAACAGATTGCAAACCACTGAAAACACCAAATTAAAGACAAAAAGTGTAGTCAGACTTGATTTTTTTCCTACCTTTTAATGTGTTTAAGGAAACAGAACAAATGGGTGGAAATCCGAAACACAGGTGGGAATTAGAAATTACTGCAAAAGCATTTTGATAAGTAGTAGTGATGTTTCTCTAAAAGTTTGAGTTCTTTAATTCATTGATTGCAAGCACAAATAGATGAACACATGAAATCCATCCTGTGGTTTATCAACATAAAATTTTCTGGTAGAACTTTGAGTCTTTAAATACATATTGACATCTACTACCACTCCTACATATTGACATCTACTACCAATCCTGCCCATTCCTCAGGACTTCTTCCGTGCTTGCCAGAGCTACAGTGCCAGGTAATTATTTTAGTTCCTGGCAGAGTTACAACAAAGGCAGAGAGCTAAAGCTTGCAAATCACTGATTCATTTTCTCCCTCACCTACATCACTATTTTCCTCTCTCATCATTCCTCCCTCCCTCCCTCTCTCCCCCGCTCTGTTTCTCTCAAATGCACAATAAAATATTCTGGAAACATTTATTGGATTTTTTTAATACTGCAATTGCTGTTTATGGCAAAAATAATGACAAATGCCTAGTTAATAGCTACGCAACAACTTTGCTTTTTCTGCTTTGCAGAAAAAGCAAGGCTTTGTCAAACTATAGGACACATGCAAGTGGGTTTCAGTGATCCAGGTCAGCATGAGAACTCCAAATGCACAGTTAATTTCAGCTGTTCCTACTGTGCTGTCAGTACATCTCATCCCAAATGGAGGATATTTTTCCTGCTGTGTTCCTGGCAGGACACATGCATTCCTCAGATGCTTTGTTCCCTGGTTCTTTAAAAGGCAACTGTCAACATAAACAGTGAGCAGCCCCATCTCTGCTTCTGAGAGATTACTATGCTTCATCAGTAAGGTGCAGTAAAGATAAAATTAGCATCTGATGTCTTTCCATAGCAAATGTATGACAAAAGGATAGTTTCCACCCCTGCAAATAAACCACATGGACAGTCACAGTACTGGCAGTGTGGATGAAATTGCTTGGATTAGTCTGGGAAAAGGGAAAAACAACACTCTATTCTTCTGATAATTGCATTATATTTCTATTTTTGTATTATAATATGATTCTTTTAAAATGGCAAGTTAAGAAGAAACACCCTGAAAAGGATATCTGAAAAGGATATTTTGGACATTCATTTAACTCAGAAATCTTGGTTTAAGTACATACTCCAAAGTACTTCTCAGCAAAGTTTCTGCTTCCTAGAAACCAATGAAAGCTGGTAGATACTTCACTGTTTGACCCCCAACTAATTTGTGGCCCTATTCTCAATAAATATCTCTATATATTCTGAAACCAATGCACTCTCTTCATGTTCTGTGGACATGAAAGCAAAAAGATTAAATAACTGAAATTACTACTATATCTTTTACCAGTAACTTAAGAAGAAAGAAGTTTTTATTTTTTTAAACAATCCAATTTATAGTATTATTGATATGGGGAATTATGATCTGTGAACACAAGAGCCATCCATCTATGTGTAGTGTAACAGCAGGAAAATAAGTTTATCAGCTCTCAGATATTCAGTAGAGGATTAAGATACTATAAAATTACCTGTTTTATAAATGATAAATAATCTTATTTTATAATTCATGGCTAATTATTTTCTTCACAAATCCATTGTCTTCTTCTGCCCTATTCTTTTCAAGAACTCCAGTGTCCTTTATAATTTAAAGTTTTTGCAAATTAGACACTGGTTTTTATTCCTTTTTCCAGTTTTGGCTCACACAACTTTAAATCCAAATCCACTTTTTAAGGGCTAATATAAAGCTCTGTGCATTTAAATCAAGCCTAAAGATATTCATAGAAAATTATTCTGGCTGCATGTGTACCTCGGCACCAAAGTCTGCACACCTCCACACCTTTCCCAAAAACATAGCTTAGCCAACCAACTAGCCCTGAACATCCCATCTTGCACAAAAACTAGTATCTCCATTTTCAGGATCTTCTAATGCTGTCCATCTCATCTCCTATCCTCCTGTCCAAGCATATTCTTTTATGTCAACCTATAAATCATATTTGTAAAAGCTATGTTGCTACATCAAGCAATCCAAGTTCAGCATGGTTAACAATCTCAAGGTGACAGCACAATAGCATTGTTCTATGTTGTCCAGCAATTTATCTCTCTTGCCCCTCCCTCTGCCAGTGGTTTTATTTACCAGTCCTCTGAGAAGTGCCATGCATGCTCTAAGATGTCATATCACTGATAAATAATAGCTATATCATCTATGTATCTATAACTTCTGTGAGAATATCTGTATTTATTAAAATAATAGATATAGAGCTACCACTATTCACTTTTATTGCCTGTCATTCACTTTCTCTTTAAACTGATTCTACAAAATGCTGTCGTATGAACTTATGTAGGCCGCTTCATTCAACCTATCATCTCAGGTTCCCAAAGTATGACTTCTGCACTTCAGTGTGTCTGTTGTCATCCACCTAAGAGGTTGCACATAAATAATATGAGTTTTTCCTCTGTTCTTTAGTAGTTTAGCCCACCGGTAGTGTAAATATTTTACTACACATGTTCAGTAATAATTGTAAGTTTGTAATGCTGTCGTAGTTTGACTTCAGCTGTCAGGTGTCCACCAAGCTGCTATATTACTCCTCCTTCTCCACAGGACAGGGGGAGAAAATATGACAAAAGTCTCATGGTTCAAGATAAGGACAGGGAAATCACTCAGCAATTGGTGTCACAGGCAAAATAGACTCAGGGAAATTAATTTAATATATTGCAAATCAAGTCAGAGTAGGTTAATGAGAAATAAGAACAAAACTTAAAACATCTTCTCCCCATCCCTCCCATCACAACTTCACTCCCACTTCTCTGTATCCCCACACCCGAGTGGCACAGGGGGATGGGGAATGGAAGTTGCAATCAGTTCATTACATGTTGTCTCTGATGCTCACTTCCCAAGTTCTTTCCCTGCTCCAGTGTGGGGTGCCACCCTAAGGAGATGGTCCTTCACAAACTTCAATGTGAGCCTTTCCCAGAGGCTGTATTTCTTCACAAATTGCTCCAGCATAGGTCATTTCCCTGAAGGGCATGGGGGACTCCTAGGATGAACATTGACAGCAGGCTGAGGGAGGGAATCCTTCCCCTCTGTTCAGCTGTGCTGAAACACATCTAGAGTGCTGTATTTTTTTCTTGGCTCCCCAGAGCAAGGGAGACATACACTTTCTGGAGCTGATCCTTTGAAAGGATGCAAAGATGATGAAGGGACTAGAGCACCTCTCCCGCAAGGACTGGCTGAGAGAGCTGGAACTCTTCTGGCTGGAGAAAAAAGGCTCAAGGGGATCTCATCCTTATCTATAAATACCTAATCAAGGAAGTAAAGACAGTGGAACCAGCACAGCGTTCAATGAGGACAAGAGACAATAGTGAAATGCAGAAAATTATATCAAAAATATGAAAAATATTTTTAACTGGGAGGGTGGTCAAGCACTGGAACAAACTTATCCATAGAGCTTGTGGAGTCTCCATCTATGGAGCTGTTCAAATCCCAATGGGACACAGCCTTGAGTTTTAGCTGATTCTGCTTGATCAGAGGGGTTGGACAAGGTCACCTATGGGGGTGCCTTTCTTGCCTTTGTGATTATGTGAAAGCAAAGTTCAAACCAATCACCTAAGAAATAAACAGAAGGAACAGGAATAGCAAAGGAATTGTGTGTACCTTCCTTGTATGTACAAGTGTCTGTATAAGCTTTACCTGATTTGCTTAGGCCTGTGAGAGTTTGATGTAACAATAGTTACAGCGTCCATGTTCACAAACTCTACCTTTTTAGTGATATATGAATATTTAGTGACAGATGAATATTTGAATTTTTATATTCTTGAGTGAACTCTGTGTTTATCTTTTAGAAAAGTTTGCACTAATATTTATAAAGGTTTGAATCTAATATATCAAATGCCTTCTTCTGAAATACGTTGGCTTGGGTTTTGTGCACATGAACAGTAAGGAGATCAGCACAGGCAAATCAAAGATAGAGGACCTTCTGTTTCCACAATAAACATCATACTCTGAATGATGAGGATCTTGGAAATTCAGACAACAGAAACTGAAAGCAAGGCCTTGAAAAAAATCAGTCAGAAAATCAAGTTCACCTAAGCTTCTACAGGAAGTAATGAAAGCCTGATCTGAAAAAGAGGTAGGTGAAACTATCAGATAAAGCCTTCAATCCTAATTATCGTTAGAACTTGGAAATGTAGAGACTTCTCTTACAGATTGTCTGTAGGTAAACAAGTAAATTAACAATTTTACATTCATGGACAGAGCTAAGAAACAGCCATTCTGGCCAAAGCGTAGATAGTGCTTTATTTTCAGGTGTATGTGACATTTCAGATAAACATAGCTTTACCTCAAATTATGAAAGACTATCAATTGTGTGTCATCATCCTTGAGTTTATGCAATTCACATTTTGTACATTATACGCCAGAAATAGCTAAAATTTCAGTTAATTCATTCTTATCTTCAAAATAATAATCTTACTTCACTTTTTTCCCTTACTTAAATTTCTTTTTACTAACTTTGCATTGTTACAATTAGTATTTCTCATAACTGTTTCTCACTCTGACGGGAATATCACATATGTACCTTTCTATCTCCTCTTCTTCTGCCTGTACTGCAGTAACAGCCATCAATCTCTCTTAGCCTTCTTCACCCGTGTACACTCACCAACTGAACTGCTGTTGAAGGCATAGATTTCATTCTATCCCATTTTCATTTTCCTACAGGAAGAAAGAACAGTGTGTGAGGAAAGATGTTTCTTCCTCCTTTTTTCTTGTTTTCTGGGAACAATTACTATTAATCTTCCATTCACTTTCATATTAAAAGAGATGCTAAGTAATGTTAACATCCCTGATTCTTCACAGAGACAGGACTCTCCCAAACCACATAATGACACCTACTTTTTGCCAGTCAGTTGCTCACTAGCAACTTTCACTGATGCACTGTCTGAAAGTGCAGCTAATGAAGCAAATGAAAGAGTACTCCTAATGGGAGAAAGAAGTCAAAAATAAAGTCTTGGGTCTCTGCTCTTAGCTCTTCTGAGACCAATACCAGGAGAAAAAAACTTCCATCAACAAATAGGACCACTTTAAAGCCCATCATCCCTTGAGCAAAATCACAGTCCTGCAGCATGGCAAATCCTCAGAAGACCTCTTATACCACAAGCAACTTTTCCCCTGACAACACTCAGAGATACAGTAAAATAAGCAGTGTCTATACTAACATGATCAAGAAATTAAGCATATGCCAATCAGTCTTGCTGAATAATAAAAATGTTCCATAAATGTGGAACATAAGCATAAGTACAGGTAAAAATATAGGAATGCAAGAAAAGATATAATTGGAGAATTTAATAATAAAGCAGATGGTCCTTTGCCTTACAAAGCCCATTTATTTGCTAATGGCATTTTCTGAAGTGTGTTTTGCTTGGAGATCCTGGAGCAATTGACGCAGTCGTAGTAGAGCAGAGAGGAAATTTTATTTCCTTGTCTGGAATTAAATTGAAGGGTCTGACTAAGACCTTGATTTTTTTTTTAAGCTTTCTATATAGTAGTGCAGAGTGTTATTTGAATATCAAATCTGATTGCACACAAGGCACTACTGTAAAACTGACTGCCATTAAAAATATTTACACTTGAAATTTTTAGGAATAAACTGGTGAAAGACAAGTGAAAGTTCAAATTCAATATGGTTTTTAAGGTTAAAGTTTTAGAGAATTTTCTGTAAGAAATAAACAAACCTGCCTTCTCCACTGCTACTTCCATGAAAGAGCCAGAACTTCAATACATTTTTCTTCATTGTCACCATGATAACATCTTGGGTTCAACATAGTATTAGGGAAGTTTGCACTTACAGATACAGTCTGTATTTAAGACAGCTTTCCTGTGTTTTTTGCATTACTCTAACTTCGCTAAAGCATCCATCTAAACTAAAAAAATGTTTTCCATAACTAGTCAATAATTATTACACTATCAATTATTTACCAGTTTTTTTCATATTGCATCGTTTTCACTTATACCAATATTTATTTTGAAAAAATATAGAGCTATCTTACATAAAAGCTAGCTTACTAGCTTTCTTCCTCAGATTTTTTTAAGATTTTCTCCCATGCATCTAAGTTTAACTTCTTTCTTTCAGATGCAACACAAAAATCCCAAACAATCTCATTTTCATTTTAACTTTCATCAATTATTTTCACTTTTGGACTAAGGACAGATAAAGTTTTCCGATAAACTCAATAATCTGACATTCCCCACACCCAAATTATTTCACTCTCAATTGTTCTGAGGTCCACAAGAAGTTTCAGAGATTGTACTATGCTCCACTACCACACAGAAGCAGGCCAAAGGGGTAGTTGGCTGAAATTAGAATCAAAACCATAAAAGCTAAAGGAAATTTTAGGTTAAGGCTACCTTAGTAAAATATAAAAAATCATATTTTTTTAGAAGTCACTGTAAGGCTTTTAGAAGTACAATTTCAAATACCTTAACTTTAACTTCTACTAACAACACATTTTAGAGAACTCAGTTTCACAAATTCTATTCCTTGCAAAAATTACACTAATAACCAGGGTGGTTAGCTTTTGAGAACACAGCTTAATATCTAGAGAGTGAAAAACAAAAATCAAAGAAAGATACACTGAAATTTCCAGATAATAGCAAAAAACTGTAATCACACCTGTAATCAAAAAAAGCCAGTCTTCCGACCTCATAGACTGTCTCCAAGGTTGAGCAGTATGTGATACTTCTTAGGGAGGTGGATTAAAAACACTGATGGTACATTTTATTTGGAAATTTTGCAGTAATATCTAAAAAGACATACTGTCTTACATTGCAAATATCAAAGCCAGGTCCAAAGACACTCCTTAAGCAAACACTTTTTAACAGAAGATGACACAAAGAGTCCTGAATTGAGTTCAAGCCCCATTATTTTCTTACTGTAGATAGTAGGCCACAGCTTTGTGACAAGCATCCATTGAAAGATTATTTCGGTTTGCTTCATTTACCCTTTAATTTAATATTCTTTAACTGTACATGTTACATCTCATGTAATTTTTCTGAGCATGCAACAAGGCTCAATAGTGGGAATTTTCTGCTTGCACTGCATGTGCTTAAGAATGCATACATTGTTTAACAGTAGTCCACTGTATGTAGATTTCTGTACAAACCTGGTTTTATGCTGGTCAGGACCACCACCTGCCATCTCCTGTGATTTCAAGAAACCTCTTACTTCACAGTCTATATTCCTCATGTATTGTCGTACTTTTATCCTCACTCAACAAAATACCAGTGATGTTTTTGTGAGCTTGTATATTGACTGCCACCACTGCACTTACAAACGCTCATCCACCTGCTTTGTGACTGACAGCATCCTGTCTCATACAGCTTTCACCATGTACTTTTTAAATTTCATTCTTTCATCAGCGTGCTGGTGGACTGAGGTGAGTTTTACTTTGGATGCAGTCCACTGTTCTGACCTCTTTCTTTCCCTTTACTTGCATCTTTCACAAATAACAGCAGGCATCAAAGATCTGCATCACAACATGGTCCCATCAGGTTATGCTCATTGCTGAGCTCAAGTATGCCATTACAGAATTGATACTTAATTGGCAGAATTCACCTGCTGGTTTTATTAATTCTCTTCAGCCCCCTGTCGTCTTTAAGGAGTGACCAAGTACATCTTTTATAGGCGTATCTGAGATTAAATGAAGACAGAACAACTACATAGCAGGACTGTAAGAGGAACATATAACTGTAACATTCGAGGTCATGAGTTCAAAAGCAGAAAAGGAATTACAGACCTTGATAAAAATGTCCATTAATTTCAAGATTCAAACAGACAAGCAAACAAATGAACACATAATGTCAAAGAAAAAAGGAGGTGGGATTTTGACCCTAAGCACCTGTACTTATTCTGCACAAATATCCCATATTTTTTATATATCTGCCACATTATTTCAGAATACAGTGGAACCATGAGGATATCCATTCATGGTGCACCTTAGCTGAAAGCAACAAATTCATATGAACATACACACAGGTGCACATGATTTTGTGGATTCATAATGGTGATTGGCAGCATATTTGCCCAGCACAGAGGTAGTAGTCATTTTTGTATGTTCACTGCTGGTACTTGTAAATAAAGACTGTGAACTATACAAAGAAAGAAAACTAGTCCTCTAAAGCATAGGCATATACAGCCAAATTTGAGAGTTGCAAAATATTTTGGGAAAGAAGAAAAATATATCACAGCTCTATTTGATCAACCTTCTCTTGTAAAGTGAGGTTAACAAAGGGAATTGAAGTGTGCCAGAAGCAAAATGTAAGGAATTAGATTAATTCGACATTTGAGATTAGCTCCAGAAACACCACCATCAACAAAAAAAATCAAATGTCCAAGGTCAGCAAATGTATACATTTTCATGTTTGCTGGTTAACATCGAGTGACACGTTGACCTTTTTAGTACAACAAATTACCTGATTTCATTTCAGGAAATTGAGGCTTCGCAGTTGAAAGCTCACAGTGTTTGGTAATTTGTTAGAAAAGATTTTATTTCACCAGGAAAATACCTGTGAAAAACAGAAATCAATAAAATTTTTGGGTTTTTAAATTAATATGATGGAAATATTAATATGATAGAAAACCTGAAAAGTTTTTTTCTTTGTCATAGAAGTTTACAACAGAGCTCAGGTCTCATGCATTTGAGAAAATTATATGATGTACAAAAACAAAGCCAAGACTAGAAATTTTTAACGTCAGAGTTCAGATAAATTTATTCACCAGCTTTTAAAAGGTGCGGGTATTCATGCTGTTTTGATAGTGTCACTAAGAAAGGAGACTTGGTACTATCCTACTGAATTCAAAAGATCTAAGATGCCCAAATCAGCTACAAGTTTAAAACACACTATTTACCACCATGTTGCACCTTTTGGCACCTGCATCTATTAAGTCTTTTCTGTTTAATGAGGTGTGTCACACAAATTAAACTTCTTGTGTCCTTGACACCAAGTGACAGCTGAAGTTCTAAGAAGCAAATGAAATATAATATTATTTATGGGCTGGGAAAGAAATTATAATATCACTACATAAATCAATTATATTATTTCATCTTGACCAGTGTTTCAAGTTCCTGGGCCATTGTCCTGGGTTCAGCTATAGCAGCTGTTTTTCTCCTTCTTAGTAGCTGGTGTAGTGCTGTGTTTTTGACTTTCAGCCTGGGAACAACGCTGATAACACCAATGGTTTTAGCTGTTGCCCAGTAATGTTTACTCTGACCAAGGACTTTCTCAGTCTCATGCTCTGCCAGGGAGGAGGGGAAGCCGGGAGGAAGCTGAGACAGGACATCTGACCCAAACTGGCAGAAGGGGTATTCCATACCACAGCACATCATGCCCAGTATATAAACTGGGGGAAGTCACCTGGAAGGCCCAGATCACTGCTCGGGTCGGGCTGGGTATCGGTCAGTGAGTGGTGAGCAATTGTATCCTCTCCCCTTGTTATTCCTCTTTATTGGTAGCAGTAGTGGTTTTGTATTATACCTTAGCTACTGGACTGTTCTTATTTCAACCCATGGGAGCTACATTCCTCCAATTCTCCTCCCCATCCCTCCGGGACCAGGGGCATGAAGAAGAGGGAGAGTGAGTGAGCGGCTGCGTGGTTCTGAATTACCAGCTGGGCTTAAACCATGACAACTATAAAATTTATTCCAGCAAAAGGAATTCAATTGCAAAGAAACTGGGCTCTATGTTAAACTCTCATTTGCTGTTTGACATGCACGCACACATACACATGCACAAGCACAGACAAGGGAACTAAAACCAGAATGGAGCTAAACAGTGAGCTATGTCTGTGACCAAGGAAATAATTTTTTTAGCCCTTCTGAAGCCAAAGGAAGAGTGGTTAGACAGTCATACTTTACTGGTCACCCATCTAGACGCTTTTCCTCCCAGCAGACCAAGGAGTAAGCAATGCACTCAGCTATGTGCAGTATCTTGCAGGGGTAGGACTGGTGATCTATGGAGGAATAGAGGCAAAGAAGTAGTAAATGGAGCCTACTTCTAATAAACCAAAATAGCTGAAGTGCTCCAATTGCCCAACTAAAAAACTCTAGGCTGTAGAAGTAGATAAACTTCTGGAAGTAAGAAAATATGACAAGGAATTCTCAGACAGGAAGAAAGTAAGAAGCTCTAGGTCAAAACAAGCATTTGGTATAAAGAAGTTAATCAGATGTTTATATTTAATATCTCTTGAGTTCTAACATTAGAAAAAGAAAAGGCAAAAAATACTACAAAAGCAAAGTCTTCATTTTGAATACAGTGGCACAAAAACTTTTTAATTTTCTCCAAGTATGATTGAGACCAAAGCTTAGGAGAATGAAAAATAAATTATTATATATTTATATTTATTTAAAAAATCAAAGTACAAGAAAAACTGAAAATGCAGAAAGTTTACTTTCTTACAATAAGAATAACCCTCATGTTTCAAAGGAAGTTGCAGGAAGAGGTCTTTCTTACACATTCCTCTGTGAACATCTAGCCTGTGCTGCCAGCCCCCTCAATTTGATCCTGAGGACTGGTGTTTCCAGCACTGCCAAGGAGGTAATACCAGTGCAGGTAAATCAGTGATCTGATTCAGTGTAGAAATTCATATGATTTTTGCATGGCTAAGCAAAAATGTAGCAGAATGGCAGTACATAAAATGCAGAGAAACAATGTTCAAGCACACCAGTAAAAAAATAAAATTAAAAATAAACAGCTATGGAACTAAAAAAAAATCCTCAAGTGCAGTCACACAGCCACCTTATAATGCAGTATACGTCAAAGAGAGAAGTGGGAAGAAGAGGGTGGCTAAATGGAGAGAAGAAATTAGACAGTTCATTATTAAGTTGAAAGATTAATAAAAGCAGACCATACTTTATCAAAGTTTCTCAGTTTATCAATCAATTTAAATGAGACTCTTTCCATTACAATGAGAACAGCCAGCCTGATACTGTGACTACTGATTGATGGATTGGAAGTGGATTAATTTTAGGGTCATAAGAAAAGAATGAAACTGCTACTCCCCTTCATGCTATTAATCCCTTGAAGAATTGATAAATCTCCTGCAGTAAAATAAAAAAAAATAGCAAGGACATTGGGACTGCGATTTTTTTGAAGGGCCAAAATATGTATCTTCAAAGAAAAGACAGTAAAACATGAGTAACTCACCAGTATTTATCACAAATATCTACAAGCCACAACACCATAAGGTTGTACACTATTCCATACATGTCAGTGATAGTCAAAGAAGTTGGTCATCATACTATGGCAAATAGCTAAACCTACTTCTTTCTGTTTCCTGATACTGATTTGCCTAAGAGAATCAAAAAAATAGTAATATATAACAAAATAACAATTAATAGATAATTATAATAATTAACTGTATTCCTAAGCAAAGTTCATTCTTAGTTATTATATCATGCTATGGAGAGCAGAGTTGTATCAAAATACCATAAATGAAGATTTATGTAATTTTGCACATATAGATACATGCCATGCACATGTGTTTTGGACAGAATGTATAATGTCAGAACCTGAAACTAAATATCAGACTAGATATTCCCAGTTGGGACTTTGCTCATTACTAATAATGCTTGATGTTCATTGACCATGTAATGGTCTTCTGGCAGCCTCCACTCATGCCCTTGTCTTCCATTGGCATTGTGCCTGCTCGTATGTTCTTTTCCCTCTGACTAGTGCTCACGTCCCAAATTATGTTTAGTTAGATGGAAAGCATGTAAATTCTGTAAGTGACAGATTATGCTCAGAAGCCAGGTGTTTGTGTATTTGACTAGACACCAGAAAATCTTTGGAAAACTCACAGGCAAAAATCAGAGAGAGATTGCTGGTATTTTCAGACAGTGTTTGTAGTCTTTACTGTTCTTGCTGACAGGATGATACTGGGTGTCCACAGGACACCTGCTAAATGAACCTGCTAATATCCACTTTGCCACCAAGACGACGACACTATGACCAATTAAACCACTGGGCCTGTCAAGGAATACGTCCCTTTGGTAACTCTCACTATGTATATGTAATGAATATTGTCTTTTCCGTGCTAAAGCTATCTTCAAATTCAGCTTTATTAAAGATTCTGGGATGTATTCATACAGGTAATTTAAAAATGTAACCTGTGAGTTGTTTATAATTTTTTTAAAGCATGTTTTTTCTGGTTATTACTTTTTTGTATGTAATAACAGAAATAAAACCAAAATATAACTGATTAAATATAACACAGGCATTCTGTGATACTATGGTTAAATACGTTTTTTGAAGAATTTCCTTTTAATGATCAGAAATGTGTCCAAAGACTTAATTTCAGTGCTTAAAGACACCCTTCAATTTTTATTTTTTTTTTTTCTAATAGAAGCAAATCGAGCTATCTGCATTTAGACTTAATTTATTTTCATTTACAGAAAATATTTTAGTGGTTAATTTGCCATCTGAGACTGAATAATACTGAAGTAAGATAGGCATGTATATTTTACAGGTTAGAGTTACATGTACTTCTTGTAAATCTAATGTTCCATAGGCACATTTTTGAAGTTGAAGTGTTGATTCAAACCACTCACAAATAACCTTCAGAATAGAATTGTTTTATCAGGGAAGTCCCTGTGGCTTTAGAAATTGTTCTGAGCAAGGTGAAGAGCTTGCTTAGTTTGTATATGCTTAAGCATCTGACAAAATTAGAAACTGACTAAGAAAACCAATGCCTTTAGAAATAAGAAAGGGTACATGTTCAATATAATCCAACGTGGCTTTTAACATCTAGCCTGCAGTGCCAGCTCCCTCAGTTTGATCCTGGGCATCATAAAATCATAAAACTTGGTATTTTCTTAAGGCTCTGACTGAAGAAATATCTGTATTTCAGTTTTTCTTTGTTTAATATATAATCTTATATTCCTCAAGCATGATGGCTAAAAATAACACTACTTATATTTTTATTTGTCCTCTGTTTTTTAATTTTGACGTTCATATTTTCAAAGGCTCATAACTTCTGAGACACAACTCACTGAATTCATGGAGGTGATGCTCCTTATCCTAAAGAAGCTAACACATCTAAAAAAATAACCAGCTAAAACCACACTAGATTGTTATCTTGTAAATGTAAGCCGCATATAAGCAGTTAGTGTGATTGCAAATATTAATCCCTATTTAATAATGAGCATTAAGGTTTCTTTTATATCTTCTTGGCTAACTAGAATTACTTTTTATCTCCCGAGCAAGAAATAAGACTGAGATGTAGTAGCACATACTCATACAACGTTACATTTGATGACAACAGTAGTTTCATGTGCTGAAGGACCTCCCAGGCATACTCATGCACTAACAAATGGCAAGAGTTCAGTGCTACAGTGTCTGTCAGGAATGTAGAACCATAGTCTACAGGTACATTTTTAAGAAATAGAAGAGTGGATCCAATTAGCCGTTCACAAAAATCTCCCTCCTAGATCATCAGTTTTGCTAATGTCATCATGGCTCTTGTGAGAGAAAGAAACACATGTGGATACATGATGACTTCTTACACTTACCATTTTTATGGTAGAATAATGTTTATTTAGCAGTCAGAAGCAAACCTCAGTTGATAAATGGTTGAATTCTAACTATTAGCCTCTTCTGGTAGCACTAAATTGCCTCATTTTAAGATGTGATTCCTTTCATTTCTCATTTCTCTCTGAGCATTTTGTCTGATAATATTCATTCAAGAGCACAGAGATGCTAAGAAAAAAAATGTGAAAACAATGAAACCTAAATTCTAAGAAACACCTGATTTTACAAAACCTGGTCAAGATTACAAGACATTTTAAAATGTGGAGGTCTAAGAAACAGCCTCTTTATCAAGTGTTTGGGAATACCAGGTGTGAATTTTCCTCTGGGTGTGGAAAAAATAAGACTGAAGAGAGCAAAAATCCCTATATGAACTGTAATACAACACATAGTCTGTGTCCTTATCATACTTTTCATCTCTATATCCCATTCATAATGGAGCTGCTTCTGCCCAGTAATTCCTATCCGTGACATAAATAATTAGAAATAAGCTATTTCCCAATGACATATTTTGTTCTAACTATTTTACCTAGTGGATGTCTTATGACATTACACTAAAACTTCCTCTTTCTAAATAGTAGAATATATACAGTGATACTTCTTGGCAACTCTTTCCTGTAAATAAAGTATCTTTTACTTGGGAGTGGAAAAATGGCATTTCTTCCTTGCAACATTATTTTCACGCAGTGTGTTTTAAAACATCCTTTAAAAAATAAGAAATTGAAGTGACTACCTAGACAATATGCTATTATAACTCAAGGTGAAGCTTCCACTCAATCTGAGCACTAATGTAAAACCACACTGATGCCCCACAAGCAAGAGATGACTTTGCTCTAGAGCACCCTCACTGAACTTAAAAAAGTTTAGAACAAGACTCATATATTTACATTCATTCATGTTGCATTGTTGCTCTGACTTTGCACAATATCCTGCCTCATAGGTGCATATGCAACTCAGCCATTTTCAGTCAGTGAATTATACTTATGGGTCACTGGGAGAGGAAGATTGAAGAGAAATAGAACCTAAGTATACAGATCTAAAACATGGCCAGAAAAGAAATTTAAAAAAAAAAAAAAAAAGACAGAAAGCAAACACTCACATAATAAATAGCCAGCATGCCATTTCTAGCTTCAGAAGAGAAAATGGCCACTATACAACAAGCTACACAATAAAAGTCTAATTCTAGTCATCCAGTACTTCACCTGCCTAACCTGGATGGTCTATTTACTGGAAATTACAAAACAAACAAGTGGGATATGGTATTTATTTTGTTGTGGGTTTATATTTTTTTTACTTCTTTAAAATTCCAGCCCTAAACAACCCAATATCCTATCTAAATTGGGAGGTAAAATAGTAAGACAAGCATTAATATTCTAATAACTATTTATACAGCTTACACTGTGAAAGTGCTCTGAAACATAAATGCACTCTGAATGAGACCAGTTCCAGTGAATGAGACAAATCTTAGTTCAAGTCGTCATATTCTGGTAAGACAAATATGGTTACTAGCAGGTACTGAGACAAAAGAAATACAGAGAACAAGAAAAATAAAAGGAATCTGACAGTTGATAGAAGTAGGAAAAATACTGTGACAAATCTGTCAAGCGCAGATCCTATCACAATGAGCTAAAAGAAATGTTAAATTAGGCATGGAAGACACTAAGTAAGATTGCAAGTGGAAGGGGGAAAAAGAATACCTGCTACCCTGCAAAATCCAAATGCAGCTTACAGTTTTAGGAGTGTCCTGGGTTCAGCTACAGCAGTC
>NW_009942612.1:61861-70678 GCF_000696875.1 Nestor notabilis | reverse complement strand
TATATATAAATATATATATAGGTGTCATCTTGTATATACAGACAAGTAATGCTTTTTAGCAGTTATTTTTATTTCAGATAGTGTAACTACTTACAAAACATTTTAACCACAATTACACAGTTCCCATTATCCATGGAATGGGTAAAAATGGTACCTGCTTCACCAGTTGTCTGTTCATTTTGCTTTTGTGGACTGACTCATGTTTCACTGCAAGTTAAGAAAACATTGTTTTCTCCCATTCCTGAAACCAGCAAAGCAGGAAAGCTTTATTCACCATGTATGTAATTAATAGCATTACTTATGTGACTGAAGGCCAGATAGAAAAGAAAAAAACGTTTGCCGTAAATTTTCACGGTGAATATAGAAAACAGCCCATCAATAAATCTTTAAAAAAGAAAAAAATTAAAATCAGCAATAATTAAAAACTAGTTAAATACTACAAAGAAGATTCCTATGGTATCTTTTACGTCTGTTTTTCTGCCCAGAGTTTTACCAGTGCCATTTGTTATATCTGGCTGTCGTTCTTTAAAGTGGAGAGAAACAGAAGTAAAGCTCTTTTTGACCCAGGAAGACTACAGATATGAGAAACTTTTCAAAATTTACTTTGTCGTTTTACTTCATCGTTGTCCTGACACACTAAATCATTATGCTATGAGAAGACACATTGACTTCTGAAAACCTCCTTTAGAAGGTTTCTAACAGCAAGTTGGTGTTTGCAAAGGAACTTATGTTAAGGGAAAAAATACACACCTTTTGATTCTACAGATTCATTCAGATACCAATAAAAAACATGGATTTGGTTTTGCTGAGTTCTTTACGTTTTGTATGGCATATGGTGCCATGCTGTGATGACAGTCCTTCCCCTAAAGGTGCAGAGATGCTTATTCTAACATCATTATGCACTGGGACCTTTTTCTCATGCAAGAGCTATGGTTTCAGACTACATGCAGATGTCAGTAATTCTATGTATGGAGTTAAGACAAACCCTCTTGATGCTGTATGTATTCTGGCAGTTCTTATTGGTTTTGAGAATTCTTTCACTTTTCCCAAGTAGCATTTATTACTAGGACACATTACTATTCCTTGGTTACGATTCCCCCCAGCCAGACAGCGTAGATACCTCATAGCAAACCCTGAGCACCAGCAGCAGGATAACACCAGTGAAGTATAAATTGCAACAACTTTTAGCCTGCTCCATCTGGCACCTGGAACAAAACCAGTCCTCTGATGGAAAGCTGTCATGATGTCAAGCTAATTCTGACCCATCCATTCAGCTCAACACCAGCAAAAGCAGAGCCGCTTTGGGATCAATAACTTAAAAAGCTGTTTGCTCTGATTTGTAATCCAAACAAGTACATGGGAGACAAAGAACTGGAGGACTGAGCCCAGACTCATTTCTTCTGATGTTATACTTCCAGCAATTTGCCTTAGCCATGCATTTTACCAATTAGTCTTAAAAAATATCCAGATTTTGAAGGTTAAACATATATAAATTGTAAACAGTGCACAGCATATACTAACACAGAGTTTTGAACATGAAGGATTAATATTTGTTCAAAGCATAAGGCTTTTATGTGAGAAAATAATACCTTTTCTTAGCTGAAAGATTTTTTAAAGGTTCATCTTCTCTGAGGAAAGTAGTGAAATGCAGTGTGACAGATAAAAATCCAGCACATACCATGTCCACATTCACATATAAAAAGCTATTTTCAACATTTCAATTCAAAGACCAACAATAAAAAAAAAAAACCCTCTCATATCCTTAGGACGCCAAATAATCATTTCATCCATGTCTCAGTATTGACTTACAAAGACATGACTTGCCTTTCTGTCTAGTTTTCATATACAAACGAACTGAGGATAACTCATTGTTACGGAAGTCAGTGGGATTGTCAGCTATTTTACAAAAAAAGAGAGCCAGCTAGATGCAGCTGGCTCAGAACTCTGGAAAAAATATTAAAGACGACAGAAAGAGCATGATGTTTTGGCTCTTTCGCAGCCATTATGATATTGAGCAATATGCTGCAAGGAGCTATTGCAGTAAAGTGATGCAAGACCACCTCCTTGCTGAATAAAGGTCATGTAAGGACTCCGTTGAATACTGCAAGCTGTATGGCTAAGTCTGCATCTTCTGAGGTTGGTTGGGAGTTTTTTTATTTTGTCTTTAGATGGAGGGTTGGTTTGTTTGTTTTTTACATCTTTACACCACGAGTTTTGGGTTCTTCACATACCAACAGAAATGCTGCGGTGGTGAATAAGATCTTCCAATTCCAAACATCACCCAAAATCTACATTAAAATTTGTTTTATCTTTACCATCAAAACTATATTATTTTTTCCTGCTCAAAATAGCCAGAAAAGCTCTCCGCAATCCCTGCTACAGGGTGGAGAGACAAGGGGTTGTTCTTGCCTCAAGGAGAGACAAGGGGATACTGCTGGAGCTCTTCTCCAGGGAGTATGCTGGTTATCAGAGATGTCCCAATCCATCCCCACCACAGTCAGCAGTGATGGCCAGCCATACAGAAAGCAGCATGCAGCGACACCCACCCTGCCCATCAGACCAGTCCTGACAGCCACACAGCACCCACCCTCTTCACATGCTGTTGCCCAGTGCCCAGCACCCAGCACTAGTCTGGGATCCAATGGCTGCTTGGTTTCTCTCTCCTCTTTTATTCCCATTATGCTATCTTACAGCACATTATATAACAATATATTGTATCCATCGTACAGATACAGACATATGTATTTCTGCTTACATAATGTGTACAACATACATACACACACACAGTGAGGAACACATCAGCAAAAAGCCTCTTTATACTACACATAGGGATTTCATCAGTCCTATTAATAGCTGACATGGTAAAACAATTTTGCAATTTGTACTGCCTTCCATATTTTATATTTTCAGAAGGGGAAAGCAAAGAAGAGACTAGAATATCTCTCTCTAGTTACTCAGACCATAGAACCAATGTAATTCTGCTGTCTTCATTACATTATTTTTCCCCAGAAACAGTAATAGTCTGAAAAGATTAAATTAAGTAATACTTTAAAAAAACCCAAGCAGTTCTTTAATTTCATTTCAATACCATCTTGCTCTTCCAACAGCCTCTCAGATGTGCAGGAAATGGCTTAATGATGTGCCTTTATTAAAGGGAAGTGCTGAGGTATCTCTGTAGGTTGATCCCATCCCCCAAAAGTTTGCACAGCCACAGCTCAGAGAAAATATGTATCTGCCAGCGAAAATGTCTTCAGCAGAGCCTCCTTTTATCACAGAAGCTGCAACAAAAACAGCACTTAAAGGACAATCATCTCTACTCACAGTACCTCCTGAACTGTAAACACAGTTTAAAAACAGCAGCCATGGAGCTCAGGCATGTTATCTAATCCTTTAGAAACTCTATCCTACTACAAACACAGGGAGCAGCAATGCCAGCCAGCACCATGTGCTTCCACTTACGGACCCACTCGCTTTCCACAAGCACCTACCACCCCTCAGCCCTCGCCACCCATCATGGAAATGCTAACACAGCTCTCGTGGTCAAAGCGGTCGGGGACTCACCTGGGAAGCTCTGCTTTGCCTGTTGCACTCCTTATGCCCTTAGGGTTAAAAGCAAGTGCAACTATACATTCTATAACCTTATACACGCTGCTTTCTAGAGCCCAAGGAGCTATACTGCCTCTCTCTTGCCTGCACCCCTCCAATGCTACAGCTGGAAAAAAATCACACAATCATTAATCATAAAATGGTTTGGGTTGGAAGGGACCTTAAAGATCATGCAGTTCCAGTCCCTGTGACATGGGCTGGGACACCTTCCACTAGACCAGGTTACTCAAAGCCCCATCCAACCTGGCCCTGAACACTGCCAGGGATGGGGCAGCCACAGCTTCTCTGGGCAACCTGTGCCAGCACCTCAGCACCCTCATGGTGAGGAATATAATAAAAAATAATAAACCCATAGCAATACATAAATAATGAAAAAACAATACTTACATAGATGAAAGGATATAATAAAAAGAGTATTTTTTTAATGTAGTACTTGGGGCTGCTGTACTTGCTCTCACTAGTGGTCTGTTTGAAACAGTATTTACCTGAGCAAGTGTTGCAAGGCTCTCAGAACACTCATTTTGTTAGCAAAGCAGCCAAACCACCTGGGTGACTTTGCAGCTGCCTTGCAGGGCAGCACTGCAACAGAACAGCTTTGACAGCCAGACCTGTCGTAACAAGGACACAGCCTTTTTTCTTTCTTGTTCTTTTATTTTTTTCTTTTAATCTCCATTTACTCAGAACAAGGTAATTGGAGCTAACTAGAAAGCCATTCCTTCCTCCTTTTAATACATTTTTTTCCTAACAGTGCTGACGAGTCCTGACAACACAAGCGAGCATAAGCTTCACTCATAGTGGCCTTGGGAGCAACAAGAAGTGCTGGATATCAGTTTCAGAGCTCAGAGTGGCTGGGGCAGGAGCAGCCCTTCACAAGTCCTCCTTTCAGCCACCACTACAGAGCCAGAACACCACCCACAGCACCAATACAGCCACTTACTGCAGTGATGCTATCATAACTTGAAATGAGATGTGGCGACTCCACAATAAAAACCAACACTGGCTATCAGGTGAATAATTCTGGGAAAGATGAGAGCACACCTGAAGGGTGTAGATTTTAGTACCTGCCCCATATCCTGCCAGATCAAACTGTGCCTGGACAAACTCTCTCTTTGGTAAATCTGACTGGGGTGAAAAGCTATTGGTTTTTACAAAGCATCAGCACAGCTGTCTTCCTCCTCCCCTCTACTTCCCATCCAGCTTACATTTACCAGTAGGTTCACTGAGGACCGTATCACATTTTCTAGAAGTTGTTACCCATGCCTGCCTCTGTCAGTCTCTGCCCCCACTCTCTACATCTCATTTGAAGTGCTGAACCTGAGAGCATTTAAGTTGTAACCTGCATTGATTTTTAAAATCTGCCCGTAGAGAAAGAGGAATCCTCCTCTACAGATCAATTTACAAGACCGTCATCGCAGTAAGGTCAGACATACAGGAGCAACCTTCTGCCGCCCTGTTGCCCTGTAGGATCTGATCCAGCTCTTCCAGTGAAATCAGCTTTGTCATTGAGAACATACAGGACCCAGGTTAGGGTGACCTGAGACTCAAAAACTGCATTTCAAAAATCACACACCTAAGAGGAGCACACACAAAGGTTCACCATTTACTACTATTACTTCTTACACAGCACTGGTTTAAAAAAATAAATCTATCTTTGTTAAGAGACAACCATACTGTAAATGATGTTTATTTGTACTCAGGGTGAACACAGCATTGAGCAGCTTCACCCACAGCTCTCTTGCATCACAGATCATGTACTCAAGCACAGCTTCAATACCAAATCACCCTTCATGCAACTACTTCAATGTTCTTTATAAACTTCACAAGACCATAGAGACGCAAGTGAACATCTACACAAGTACAGAAACTAGAGCAAAAGATAACGTATTCCTTTCCACATAATTATATATCATAAGAGAACTCTTATATTGTCCCCAGATAAACTACTTGCTCTAGTACAGGGTAATTTTTACAGGATTAGCATACATCAGTACAGCAAAGGGATGTGAAAATTTTTGCTTGCTTCAGGCCAAACATGACTTCCAAACACTGGAAGCCACAGACTAAGTGAGACCTTAGTGGTACCCACATGGAGATACAAGTCATGTTGCATTAGACAATATGAAGTGAAATTACATGTAGATTGTGTCCTTGCAGACCAAACACTGTGTGCACGATTAACAATCAGCCTTCAAGGGGAATACAATAAGCATACTTGTATACATCCTCTACTCAAACTGCCTCTGCCAATCTATTTTTTTTAACTTGTAAACCAGACATATGCTACATTTCAATTAAATTATAGGTGCAGTTTGACTCCCATTGACATTACTTTTGGATAGAGTGATCCAGAGCAAAGAAGGCAGCATCAGCTCACAAAGAGCAGGAGCCACCCTACAGCTCTGGAGCTTTGTTGGGAGATATGCACTGGTGTGTACTCAACACACCTTCAATATGATCAAACTACGTGATGGCCTAGCAAGGATTAATTATAGCAACAAGGAATAAAGATACCTCTCCAAAGGTACTGCTGTGTTAACTACCTAGAGAATCACGTTGCCATTGATTCTTACAGAAGAGATGGGGATGAGGACCTAGTAATGAAACTAAAGAGTTGCCACAAAAAAAAAAAAAATGTGTCAAAGGGATCTGGTGCATGAGGCAAACTGGACAAGGAAGAATTAGTAGTACGTTTCTACTGGCCTTCACATCTGAGGCTCTCAAGATTAAGAATGTAAAGGTGCTAATCTGACATGCAAGTTTTTGGAAACACCTTTTGGTTTTATTCTTTTTGTGTAGAAAAAAGTTTAGACAGCACAATGCTTAAAAATGAAGCATGGAGTTCTTCAAAAGGTTTCTATGATATACAGTATGTATAACATAGGGTATGAGCAAAGGTCTTGACCAAGGCCTAAAAAACACCTTAGAGAAAGCTAATTCACATTTTGTAAGAGAGTCTGAAGACACGGTATCCATGTTTATCTTATTACTATCAAGTAGCTGAAACTACCAAGCTGCAGTGCCAAAGTATCATGAATTTGTACCATTCAGAAGTGTTTCTACTGCACAGCTGAGGACTTAATAGACAGAGCATCAGAGGGAGATTTTTCTGCTTCCTAATTAGCTGTCAAGCAACACAGTGCTACTTATTGACTGCAACAGCACTTTGGGAAATTGTTCCTCGCTATGTTAGGTAACATAACCCATGGAAAGCCAAACGCAGTTACCACTACAGGATCAAGCTGCTTTAGTTTTCACCAGATCTGCTTATTCTGCTCTTGTTTACCATCTACCTCCATTTCCTCCACATCTCACTCCCTGTTGGTCCATCCTCCCACCCCAAGTTCTAGTAGGGACCAGAACTCACAAGACTGCAACTCAAATGCTCACCACTAATTGAGCAGCATCATGAATCCTTTTAGCTCATCAGCCCCTTGCATTTTGTGATCATTTATACCTCTGGATGAGTTTTGATTATAGCTCAGCAAATGTTAGACAAAAAATAATTAACCATAAGTGCATTCATTACAGGCAGGCACCCATAAACTGCAATATGAACATCAGCTATGCTTCCCTAAGTGACAAGAAGTCCCTCAAGGCTCAATTACTTGCCACTTTTTGCTCCATTTCAGATGTTAGCAGTCCTGTTCTTTCTAAATGGGTAATAACTACTGATAACCATTTACAAGCAGCAATTAAGTTTTTAAACTGATACCAATGACTTCTCTCAAAAGTGGGACCAAGCTTTACTCGTTTTCCCAACTTCATAGACAATTATCTCAGTGTGCTCTGTTTCCTACATAATTTACTTTACTAAATCACTATTATTTACAATATACAGCTAGAATTTTACTGAAAATGCCTGACCTCTAACAAGGATACCATCTGAAGCTGAGAGAGGAATATTGATACATCAGATAAAATTTTCTCCACAGCCTAGATCCAGGAATGGTGCATGAGACCAAGATGGATGAGACCATGTTAGTTCAGAATATCTGCTTATATTCAAGTGCAATGGACAAACCAGGATGAATAAGCTCTCAGAGCCCTATCTTTTCTAAAAGCAACTCTTACCTCTTTTCAATAATTGAGCTTAGTCTGCCAAACATACTTCCAGCAGTTACTGGAAGAAATCAGTATCAAATAATGATTTATCAAGCATTAATTAATTGTCCATTGCACAGCCACATGACCACATTTGTGTGGTGTCCCCACTCCTACACTCATCTGTTAGCTGCACAAACCCTTTCAAGGCAGGAAACAACAAAACTACTCCAAATCAAACATGACTTGTCCCAGCACACTTGGAAACCGATTAGCAAAACTAGAGCCTGATAACACACTCCGGATGTTGACCAAACCTCCAAATGTCTGACAACCTGCAGAAGGGAGAACTTCCAGAAGACTTCCAGCACAAGCATCTGAAATCTGAGCTGATCACAACAGCAAAACTGTCAGTTCACACCGCAGGAGTAGGTGCAGAAGCAGGCACGCTCTTGGCACCGCAGGCCAGCAGAATTACCCTGAGTGATGAAATAGGAAGTCAGGTGTTTCAAAGTCTTCATCAGTGCCCTTTAACAATATTTCCTTTGAATCTAGAACATTTTCCCCCTCTTTTCTTTCACCCTGAACAGCGTAGCACTTTGCATTCTACATTATTCATTTATTAATGACAGTTTGACTCTCATCACTTCCATTAACCAGTGCCATCTGGTTAACAGACATTTCCATGGACTCAAAGTATTTTGAAGACACTGCAAATTTTGCCTGTGTTAACAGTGAAGGATGTACCCTGCTTACATTCCTTTTATTTAGGATTAATTCTGGCAGGGAAACCTTGTTCTTCAGATTTTTTCAACTGATCTGTTGGGGTTTTTTTTAAACCCTTTTGTACCACTTGTATCACTCTCTCCTAAGGTTACACAGCTTGTGGCAAAGCATACATATAGAAATAGAAAAGTCCTTTCACAGTTATTACCCTGAAACCTTATCAAAAGTCAGAGCCAAGAAAAAATAAAATTAAATAATCTATTGAAAAAAATAAAAATCATATGTTCGACTCAAATTTTTAGTTTAAAAGAAAAAAAAAAAAGTCAAGCTCTCCATTTGAAAGCAAACAAAAAAAACACACTATGAAACAATACAGAAGTTGGACACAGTGCTTGTCTGGTGGGGGTTTTTTTGTCCATGATACTGACATACTTGTCCTGGGTT